>NW_020799098.1:12238567-12253239 GCF_003259725.1 Athene cunicularia | reverse complement strand
GTGTAATAGTAACACATTCTGTTTTGCATTACATAAACTTGACTGTTATATGTGCAGTGCAAACACACATCTTTGAGTATCTCCTATTTATAAGACTGTAGGAGAATCTGGTTCAGTTTCCTCCCTCTTACCTTCTATATTAGAGCAGTTCTAGAATTATAGCATATTTTGCAGCAGGAATTTTTTGATAGCTCCTGCAGTTCTTCAAAAGTGAATTATAGTTATATACCTAGCCTCATGATTAAAAAAAACTTAAAACCCCCCAAACCAACCCCCCAAAACTCCACTGATCCACCCCAAACAACAAAAAACCCCACAAAAAAATGCCCTCTGAAGTACAGACCTTTTTCCTCCAAGTAAATGCTCTTGCCATTTAGCTGTTGAGTTGTGGGTAAGTATACAATCTTAATGTTCTCTGTAACAATGCTGAATCTCTTATCAACAAATTTTATATGGGCTCTGATCTAGTAAGTGTATCCTAAGAATGCTTATCCTATTGAGTTCTTGAGATAGATAAAGGGACTTGTGGGTTTTGTTGGGATTGGCGCCAAACTTTTAAGGTCTGAACATGCCTAGGACAGTGCACTTGGGGATCAGGAAATTTTATTGGCAAAAAATGTTTGTGGATCTCACGATTTAATTGCCCATTAGATTTGGTGAGGTTGACTGGAGTAATGCAATGTAAGTGTGTAACTCCTTTAGGAAGAGCTGGCAAGAGAGGGAGAAAAAAAAAAAAAAAAAAAAAAAAAAAAGAGAAACTCAAAGAAAAACCCAGCAGTTTTGTAGTTAGATGTTCAGTTACATTAATTTATTTGTAAATGCATGTGTTTCTTACTGAGTCTTGCTTCAAATACTCTTAAGCCCCTCCCTCCCTCCCCTCCTGTTGGGGTTTGAACTTTTGGAAGGCGGTTCCAAAAGGACTGTTACTCAGTGTTTGGAGAGGAAACCAGAATGGACAACTTCAATATTCGTTATAGAAGAATTTCATGAGAAAAAAAGTTTAATCTGGTACATGCTTCTGAATACAGCTCTCTTGAGTTGCTCGTTTGGTTTGAGAGGGGATCCTCTTTATTAAGCAATAAGCACTTGTAAGTTTAGGTTCTATAGGTTTGTAGTTCTGAAGTAACTTAAGGAAGAACAAAAGGAGGTTTGGTTAATTTTCCATGCTTAAATGTTCTCAGGTTTACAGAGGAGGAGGCTGGGTAGAAGCTCAGTGTTGAAGCTCATTTGTTACTGGTTTTTAGTAGCTAGTTGTACTGTGTTTTTAAATCATTCTGTCTGATATCTATAAGGGATGTTACAAGCTGGCATCATCTTTTGAAGGTTAATGGGATTACCACAGGTGCAATTATAAAACTAGGGATATGTCTGTTGTGACAAGCCTTTGGTATTTCAGCCACATCCATTCATTTCATAAGGATTTAGGCATCTTTAGTAAGTAGATTTGAGATGATTTTTAGCAAAAAGACAAATTATTAATCATCCTCATAATTTTTCTTCACGTTGATACATTAGTTCTGTAGTTTAATTTTATGTTATTGCACTGATGGTACTTCAAGCATTAAATTTTGCCACTTTATGTTTGCGCATTAAATTTTGCCACTTTATGTTTGCTTTCTTTTCTGCTTTGTTTTACACTGAACTATTTGTCATGTTGACTAATGTTTCACTGTATTTTAATCTCTTGGGTAGCCATCTGTTCTCTTCTGTTTTGTACTTAAAGTGTAGGGCTGGAACTTGTCTTTTTTTCTGGATTTGTACAACTTTATATCAACAAAGTATGCGCCCCTGTATGGAGTTTATATTGATTATAAGAGTTCAGATAATGGGTATTCTATTGTAGTTTGACAGTCCTCCCATTAGTATTAGAAATTGAACAGTGTGACCTATAAGATCTAGCAAATCGGTTGTAATACCAGAGTTTCCTCCTTTACATGTAAGTATATTATTTATGGCATAATGAAGCATGATTATTGTCTAAACACTTTCCTATATTAAATACTAACCTACAGAGAATGAGTGGCAGCCAGGAAAAGCAATGCTGGTGGGAAAAGGCGCTCTATTCTCCCCTTTTTCCTGCATCACAGTGTGAAGGTAAGAAGCCATAATAAATTCTCTTATCTGTGAGAGAATTGGGATGCTTCAGTTGCATTTGTCATCTCTAGCATGCTTCTTAAGAGTTTTAAATTGAAAGTACTTTTAAAATAATATTTATGCAAATTTACTTAATTCCAGGCTTTGGAATTAAGTAAGTAGAATATCAACCTCTGACTCTGAAAATACTTATTTACATTTTTAAATACGTTTCAACCTGAATAATACTTACTAGGTAGCTAATTTTGTACGAATGTGAAAACATGATAATTACCTTTTATGGGTTTGCATAAATAACATGCCAGCTATTCAGTGAATGTGTGGAATTTCTCTCAAGCTGGGAAGGAGAGGGATTTGCCTCTTGGCCACTCTCAGTGACACTCTACAGAGTTTTTCTGTCTCATACAGCGAGTACACACAGTGCTGGTAGGCAGGCTGCTTGCAGGCGGAAGCAGGTGTGCTTCCAGCACTTTCTGTTGCTTCCCAAGAATTTGTAGCATCTGACAGCTGGCCCAGGCCCAGGTTTTCAGTGGACAGGCAAGAATCCAGACAGCTTTTTTTTTACTCCATAACAATTTACCTTTTCTGGGGAGAAGGCAAGAAGCTAATTAAGAACTTTCTGTATACCAAATTGACAGGCTGTCTGATGCTTTCTGTTGGCAGAGGCTCAGTGCCATGAACTTTTGATCAGAGACTTGGTTCCTAAATAATCTGGAAGAAGGTTAGTTAGTAATTATTACTGAATTATTTTTGGAGGGCACTTTAAAGTGCAACAAACTAAACTATGTTCTTGGTGCCTAAATGCCCTTACTTTGCTATTTACCACAGTTTGGGTTACTTGCAAGAACAACTTACTTCACTCCCAACTATGGAAGTGCATTTGCACAGTGAGAGAGTATGATGTTGAAGTCTGCTGGACTCTTGATTTGCCTCCTGGACTGGTCACAGAACTTCCCATATTAGTAGAAGTACTTACAAAGTAAATATATTTAGTGTCCTTTTGCAAAGTTGTGGGGTGTTTTTTTTTTTTGTTGGTTTTTTTTTTTTCATGGTGATAATTGCAGAGGTATTATTGGTCTAATAGCAAATGCAGTGACATGCACTTGAGTACATCTTTTGAACTCCTTGAACTCCTGTGAGTGACTTGAGTTATCTTTTTGCTGACATCTGCTGGTGAACCTCCATAACTATGCAAGTGTTTCACCACCTTATTTCATCAGAGGAAGACAATATACAGTATAAAATACTATGAAGTCCAGAACCTGCTTTGGTACAGTGGCTGAATTTCTGTGAAGCAGAATAGTTCCAGGATTTCCTCTTTTAGGCTAAGTTTAACAAAACCAGAGCTTTATCCTCAGAGCTAATGTTATCCTTTCACAAATCTTTAGCTGTATCCAGTTTTCTGTATGGGTATTTTAAAATTATGAATATTGATGCATGTGATCCATATATATCTGTATGATATATGTTGATATTATATATGGAAGTTCTCTAGTAAATAGAAATCGCAGCCATTCACATCAACTTTTTTTTTTTTTTGAGCTTCAGTTGGGATCAGTCTGTATTGTAGTATATTTTGTATGAGTATAGAAATAAGACTGGTCTGAACACCGTGCAGTATCAGAGCTGAAAAATGTACTGAAGCATTTATAATAAAAAAAGTAATTCTTGTTCTTTGTCCCTTACTGTTTTAGATGTTTTCATCAACTAAGTAGCTTCTTTTTTTTAATTATATGGTTATCCAGGTAAGATTTTTTGAAGGTTCCATAAGGTATTGTGCTTATCTTTTTAAGGTTGTCAGACTATAAAATCCCCCACAAGCAGAGTTTACATGGCTTAAAGTGTGAATTTCAAAAATACTTCTCTAGGAGTATTGGCTCAATGTAAATAACAGTGTTCTTCAATTCTGTTTTTTTCTTCCTTTTTCTTCTGAAACACCCCCACAAACACAATGTAAGAGTGTTATACAAATGCCAAGGGAGAGAATGGTGTAGGAGAATTTGCAGATGTAAAGGAAATATCCAATGATGATGAACATCTTTTAGATTTTAATATGGTAAGTTTGCCATTGGTTGGGGGAGGAGTTCTTTTGTTTATTTTATAAGGGTGTGCTACTACATCTTTCCTTTCATCACAGATTTCAGTCTGGCCTCAAAGGAAATTCCTATGAAAACCTTCAAAAGCTTTTCTTTCCTTACTTTGTTTTTCAATCTCCTCTGTGTCTTGAGTATTCTGAAAACTCCTCAGTGTTGTACTTTGGGGAGCAGAACCCTTTGTACAAACGGTTGCACTGCTAGTAGTTAAGCAAATTCAGTTTCCTTTGGGAACACTTGGCTTTTGCTTGTCTTGTGTGTTAAACATGATCTGTCTTTTCCTCAACTTCTAATTTCACTAAGTGTAGAGTGTGCTGATGTGCACTATGAGGGTAGAAAGGACCAGCAGCTAAAGGCGTAAACATAATGTATGCTGAGTTCTGTCCTGCTTACAAGCAAAAACCCTGATCTTTTTCTGTAGGGAAGAAATTCCATGTACGCGTGCACTTACTGACACACTTTTAAACTTTATAGTGATGAAAGGACTTAAATTTACACTTGTGACATGCTATAGATTTACTGATTCAGCTGAAAATATATTGAGTTCACTTGAAGTTTAGTCAGGTCTATGCTGTGTTGTCTTGGTATTTAAGACTTACCTTACTTACTTTAACTACCAAATTTTGGAGATAATTTGTACAGTAATTTTCTACCGTGAACTGTGTTAATGATGCATTCTGACTGATTCTCTTGTTGGTTTGTGCAAATCCTAATCTTAAGGAATAGGAAAAAATAATAAAAGTCCCACCTTTTTTTTCTGCTGTTCTGCAGTCCTTTCTACATAGTGGACTAAATCAGGAAAGAGGAGGACTTGCCCTGTAATTGTGACATCTCTCTTGAACAACTACAAACCTGTAAAACCTCCCAGCCCAGAAAAAAGCAAGCATGTTCTTTATTGTTCCCCATCAACACTGTCAGTTTAAATCCTTAGGTTTCTTCTGTTTATGAAGCAAGATGTGCAGATGATATAAATGCTGAGGCAAAACCAAATGGCTTCAGGAAGAAGATCTACTCCAGTGATAGCTCCAGCTCTGAAGACACAGCTTCAGAAGGTGGAAGTGAATGGGCTGATCCGTGTGAGGAGGAGCTTTTTTCTCGAACTCAACTATAAAAACTGCAGAGTAGAACAGATGATTTAAAAGTAACATGAGATGGAAAACTATCCTTCCTGAGGGTCTGTAGCTCTAAAACAACAACTTGAGTTTCCTCTTCAGTTAATGGATTCAGATGTGTATTTATCTTTCTCTTCTTGCTTATTTTATAGATGAGGACACAGCTGTCCTGTTGAAGATTTTTTTTTCCCCAAAAAAACTGTTAAATTCTTGGCTATTTGAACTAGACTAGATTGTGTTGTCAAATCAAGAATGGATGTGCATGTGCTTGTCTTAGTAGTACCACTGCTTTTTTGCATCTTAATTGCAGTTATTTTCATTCGTAACTGTAGCCCTACCACTATTACTATCTTCTTAGCATCGCAGTGTCTACAACTACTTCTGCTATTCAGAGACTTCAGCTTTCTGCACATTAGGCTTTGTTCTTTAAGAACTGGGAGATAAATACTTAACACTGTAATCTATCAGTGCCTTTCTGAATGCAGGAGAAAAGCATGAATGACTTGTCCAGTCTTCATTCAGTAAATCTCGTAACTTTGAAGTAGGAACAACAGGGTTGTGCTTTAGAGACTTACAGAAACTGTGTTTTCTATCCTATGATTCCCCCCTCCCGCAAACCAACACTGAGGATACCATGGTTTGTATTTTTGCTAACTGGAGAAGCCAAGGATTTTTTTGTAGGTATGGAGGCTATGTGGGTTTTTTTTCCTTTTTTTTCTTTTTTTTGTCCTTTTTAGCAACTTGCCAATGTGGGGCAGAAGTTTAAAAAGTAACACCAAAAATAATAAACCACTGGGGTGATGTGTGGATTGTTGTGAATTTTGTAACGAGTAATGAGAATGTTGTCTTGTTGCAGATGATGGCATTCATGTAGCCTGCAAAAGTATCCTGTACTGAACTTGAGCCTGAATGACTGAAACTATCTAAAATGCTCAGAGTGTTCAATGTTTAAATGCAAAGGGTCAGTGCTTCACTTGAAAGATATCCTGTGGCTGCTGCAGTTAGCTGCTGTTGTGGCTGTAATTTAGTAAATCTCGTAGTTCATTTTGTGTTTCTGAGAGAATGTGTGGGGCAAGTTATGTGTGTGGTGGGTGGGGGTAGGGAAAGTGATGACTTAAAACATACATGTGTGATTGCAGTAGTGATTGTTGCTTTATGTGACTTGCTTTTAAATTTTATTTTGTTAACTTAGAAAGTCAATACATCGTCAAGTTGCGTCTGTACAAGACTATCAACTCCTTGTGCTTTTAACACATTATGCAAAATGTATAAGCCAGGAGGAGCAATATTTGCAAAACTAAACATTCTAAGTTTTTACCAACTCATAGTTTAAACAACAACAACAACTAACTAGTCTATACAATAGCAGCATGTCTATAACATCAGGAAGTGCAGAAAGTCCAATACTGACTTGAAAAGCTTAACCATTAATTTTGACAGGCAATAAACCTCATGAGAACTATAGCTGTTTGAAATGTGAGCTGAACTGCCTTTGAAATATGTTCTGTGCTAGAAAGGTTTTCAGAGTATAACTGGGTTTTGTTGCCTTTATTCAATTGATAATGTAAGAATTTAACTACGTGTTTGGAAAACCATGCTATTATTTGTGCAACGCTTTTGTTGAGATCTTTACTTAAAATTGGCTTGGTTTGTCCTTACCCAGGGACTTTCTTTTGGTCCTCCTCTTAGACTATGTTTTAGGGTTTGTATTCATGCGACTCTTTTGACACTTTACAGTTTCTTAATTTATTTGCAGACTTTGGATAGATTTTTATATATTTTACTTTCTTCTGGAGCTTCCTTGAGAGGTTGTTTAGCACCTGCACTGAGAACTAGATAACTGTAACATGAAAGTAAAAAACAACTTTACACACAAATTCTTCAAATCACTACAGTGAAGAATAGAATAGAACTTAATTCGAGAACAAGAAATGACCAAATGGACATATTTCAAACACAAACTTCAGCTCAGTTAATTTTGGCTAGAGCTGCTTCTTTGGTAAGAAAGGGCTCAAAAATAACAAAGGTGTTGCTTATAGTTACATTGTGGCATGTAATAATTCCAGCACCTTTGAGGAAAATGAAATCATATATTGAGCTTGGGCAATAACAAATTGTCTTTACTTGTTTTCATAGTTTAATGGCTAAAGCTCTAAAGTTTTCAGTGAGAGTTGAAGTGTGGTTTTTAGTTTTTCTGTATGGATAGAAACACACACAACAACAACAACAAAAGCATTAAAGGTTGGCATACGCTGAACCGCACTGTGGTATGAAGCGCATTGCATATCCATAGCACTGAAGTATCAGTTTTCCATTCCTGGGCTGAAATTTGTTTCTACTTTTTGCTTCAAGTGGTTGTATTGTTCTGATTTCACGTACACCAGAGTAACTGATTTTGTTTTCTTGTGGAGTTACTTAACACCGAATAAAAATATAAAAGGACAATTGGATGGCGTGTGTGCGTGTTCATTTTCTTTGGCTAACGTATATAACTTAGCTACAACATGGCAGTTAAACATTAAACATTCTGGAGAGATAGCATGATGTATCTAATTTGGGAGTCATTCATTGCCATAATTTGTTAATCTATTTTTTATTCTTTTTCAATACAAGGCAGAAAAATTAAATATATCCTATATGTTCTTAAAAAAAAAAGTGAACAAAATAAGCATAGTTCCCCACTTTATTTCTGTAGAAAATATAATCTCATTTCAAAAATTAATTTGTAATGACAACTTCATAGTGAGAACATGAGACCTCTTAAAAAACAAAATCAAAAAAACCAAAAACCCACAAAACAACCAAGACAAACCCAGACCCTCTCTCACATCACAGCTTTTCTTATATAGTGCCAGATCTAAAATAACAGACTTCTGTAAAATAGTAGCAGACTGTTATTTCTGTTTTCAACTGCATTCAGCCATCAAATGGTCAGTATCTCACTTCTACTCTTAGAAAAACTGCATCTGTGACAAGAAAATGTATACTCCTAACTCTGTGGCTATAAAAAGGACAAAAAAGACCCATTTTTCAACAGCTCACATTTCATCTTGGTGCAGACATGCACATTATGTTGCTGTATGTTTACAGCCATGGTGACTTGGGATTCTGTATAGAATGATTCAGGCTCCCCTGAATTAGAAGTGCAATGAAAACAACACATAAATACACACTTGAGAAATAATGGAAAACAGTTGGGTGAATACTTTTATTCATTAGTATCTAGCATGCTTTAAACTTGATAGTTAAAACTTTCAAAGGCATAAATTCTTTTAAATTATTTCTTAAATACAGCAGGAGTATATTTTAATTGTGTTTATAGAAGATGGTTGATGAAAGAATTAAATTTAATCAGCTGGGCCTTTCAGTTATTGTATCTGAATATTAACTCTACTTATCCTAAAGAATTACTTTCCAGTGTAAACAAAGTTTTTGTTTTTGCAAAAAACACTGTATAGTCCTAGGCAGCAGTTGCATCTGTCAGTGGCAGGGCAGGCTTTAGTGCATGTCAGACTTGTCAGACTGTGACTGCAGGGGAGTGCTGCCCACAGTGAAAATATGGGAAAGGTCCTGCAGCTCTTGGAGAGCCAGTCTTCTTCCCAGGATTCCCTGACAGTAACTCATTCTTTTCCTGCCAGGACCAGCATATTTAAGTATTATCCCCAATCAGTTACCTATCTTTCACACACACACAGCCTCTCACACGGTTTTCTTTTATGACCTGTGAAACTAGTAGCAGGACTCCAGAGTTTTGGAACAAAGGAGACTTAACTGATACATTTTAGTGCTCTACAGTAAGCTCTCTTTTCCATTGTTCAACTTGTTCTTACAATGTATTGTAACATGCAAGCGCTTATAACTTTTAGGAGCTACCTCTACGCTCCAATGTAGGGATAATAATGGGATTAAAAGGAAAAACAAAGCTGACTGAGCTGGCAGTGGGTCAGCATCCTGCTAAGAAAAAGTGACTGGATGGCAAAACATTGGTTTCCCTGCCCTACTTTATTGTTGTGTATAGTTTCACCTATAAGAAATGCACCAAGGACAGAGACTGAGATGAGAGATTTCTGTGTATGCTGCCTTCTCCTACCTGGCACCCTCCTGTAGGGCAGGTGCTTCTGGAAGAACTGTACCTGTTACTGTAATGTATTTGAACTGCAGAACCCAGTTAATCCAAGAACAGGAGGTAATAAGTCTCTGTTTCCCCTTCAGTACGATGTAGGGTCACTTTTATCAACAGCAATAACAGCTATATAACATTGCTACAATTGCTTTTCACATAAAGATTTTATAAATTATTAATGAAGAAGGCTTTACTGCCCATCATTTCTGTGTACACCTTATTTTACTCACTACATGTAAATGGAGACACAGATGTAGCAACTCCTTATCACAGAACTGAGCAGTCTCAAATTCTTGAATTTCTTCTTAAATCAATCTAAACAATGAAGCCTGTTAAAAAGGTATAAATGAGTATATTTTCATATTTGTTTCAGTGCTTTTCTTGTTCATAGCCACAGAAATGCCTGAGCAAAGGGCACTAAAGTACAGTAGCAGTGCTGAAAGCTAATATATAAGCACTAAAATAGACTGCCTAAAAAAGGGATGCTACTTCCACCATTAGAGATATTCAGGAACAGATTAGACAAATGTGTTAGCAATCGTGTAGGTATGTATACATACGTCCTGCTTCAGGGGAAAAATAAGGAACTAAGTGATCTTCAGATTTCTCTGAATTGTTTTCCATACAAGAACAGCTTATATCCAGGAGGGTGATTAAATTGATTCATAGTTTACAGAGAAAAAAGAACCATTAGATTGCCTTGTGCAGTTTTTCCTTTATTGATCCCGAACTTGCATTTGAAAAAAAAGTACGACTTGTGTGTAGTTTAAGACCATCATCCAAAGAATAATTTGCCTCATTAATCCCTACCTATTGTGGTAGGCCCACCCTTCCAGATACTGGACAGAAATTGGGTCTGCATTTTTCTTTTTTGCACAGTTACTTTATTTATGCGATAATGAACATTAAGGACTGTTAGCATCTTTCTTCTTCCTGATACTCTTTTGGTTAAGATTTTTCCCTTTTGCTATTTTTTCTGCATTTGATAACGTATAAATTTTGTACTGATGTTTGTCTTTGCTTTGCAATGGGGTTTTAGCCCATAGCCTTTTGACTCTGGAAATGTTATCTATTTGACAACAAAGTCTACTTCAAGAAGTCTCAATTGTTATTCATGCTTTTTCAAGATTTTTCCTCCATTTTTCTTATAATTTTATTCAATACAAAAATAATAAATCCTTTGAAGCACTGCAGATCCATTGAGACATAATAATTGGATGTTATCTGCCCAAATTGAATGTTACTTGGTTTCATTCATCATTACTAGTTCCAGACAACTAATTTTCAGTCCAATACTTTGTTTTTTTTCCTACCAAGTTCCAAGAAAGTTACCGTATGTTGGGTGCAATGCCTGCTGTGTTACAGAACTAATATATTTGGTTTTGGAAATGTAATTTAAATTGTGATTGCTTAAGAAAATAAATCTGCTATAGCATCCCAACTTTTCATTACACAACTGTGCATAATAAAAACCTTGTTTCCTTCTCTGGTATGATTTAGTGATGGGTGAAGACCCATAACAGAAGTACCATGAAGTTTTTGTTAGCAATTATTTATGGGCACTTAAGATTCTGCAATTCTGAGATATTAATACAAGTGGCAACATTTGTAGTCTTATTCCTTCACACCTTATTACTCATTTTGTCATTCCTAAACAGCTTGTGGACAGCAATAGAAACAATCCAGTCACATGCATCATGTTTCACGAATATCAGTTTGAATGTTCTGGGAGGTCTCACACTATCTTCCCCCACCTTCCCTGCTCTTCATTTTCTTGCTGTCTCATGGAGGGGAACTTTAACCATGTAAGTCTATTCTTAACCAGTGGTAACAGAAGGGTTAACAGTAATGGTATTTACAGACCTGGCTTCATTCTCCTCATCCTTTATGAGGTTTAAGTACCTACAGGAGGAAGCAGCCTTTAGAGAGAATGAAACGGCATGTTTTCCAGCTGTTCCTGATTCATCTCAAACCTATTAAAATGGTTTGGTGCACAGAGGTTCTGCTGCTAGCAGGCATGGTCGTGCAGATGGTGGCTGAGCTGGAAATGGACTGCTATCAAACAGATGTGCAAAAGAAAGCCAAGTACTAGTTTTGTGTGAATGTAATTAATTTGTGATGAATTTGAAGAGCATAGTAGTCAAAAACATCACCATTTTCTTGTGAGGTATTGGTATTTTTGATAAAATAATTATCTTGCTGATTGCTGCAAGTCAGTAAAAACCTGAATTTATTCGTTGCTTCCTTTTCCTGTGCCATAAAACATGCTTTTGTTACTTTACCATACATACAGGTAATTCTGTAAAGCAAGGACAAAAAATATCGACATCTCATCTCTAACACTTTCCTTCAAGAGAGCACTTTTCTGTCTCCTACCATGATGGATGATAACAGATTATCCATCACTTGCTACACTTAGTACACTTAAACTCTCGCTTGTGCGAGCCCAGACTGTGTTAAATAACAGTGATGGGCAAGGGAGGCAGGAGCTATTGGTCAGCTAGTATTCAATAATGTGTGTTGTACCTTCACAATATGCAAATCTTTGGTTAACTAAAGAAAAAAGTATTACATTGAAATGTTTTCTAGTTTATGACAGAGAATTTCTGACCTCAAGATGGGTAGGGAGCTGCACAGCCAATTCAAATGAAGCTCAGCTTGGCAGTCTCTGAAAGCTACTTGCATCATACTTGGCTTCTGATGAATGAAAATTCAATCTAGATGTTCCCATCTTAAAAAAAAAAAAATTAAATTAAAAGATATATCAATTGCAAAATTGCTGAAGCTTCAAAACAGAACTGAAAGCCTAAGCGGAGAATGCTTTCCCCCATCTGCACACATAAGCAGTGTGAGGGAAGCTTGCGTTTCTGTTTCTTAACTCTAAAGGAACAAAGGAAGGACTTTGCATATTTTTTCATATGTAGTATATTTTGGAGAAATCAGTGAGAACAGAGAACAAACTCTTCATGCTTTCTTATAGAGTAAACATAAAACTGGTATATCGAATCCTGCTGGCACATATGATGAGTTTTTCGATTGAATGTTTTCAAAAGAATTAAATTCTCTAGCACTGATCTAATATTAGAGTATTTTACAGGTTTACAGCTTTACCTGACTCTGAATCAAGGGCAGAGGACAGATGATAACCACGCTGAGTAAGTGCCACAACTAACTTATCAAGCTTTTGAGGATTTACTTAGAACCCATCTGTTAAAACAGGAAGATCATTTCTCAACATGCCCTTCAGGATGAAGTTTAAATTTTGCACAGCTAAAATCCAAAGGCACAAAAGATCCCCTTTGCACTTAGTTATGCATTTATACCTCCTATACCTCGTAGTACCTGTTCTGTTTCCTTTCAGTAATTAGGACATGCCACGCTTCCATGAGAGCTACTGGTGTGATGCTGTATTTAGTCACATAATGGCAGCCCTTCAGCTTTTACACAATACTTGCAGACAGAATCTACGTTATCTCAGATGGATGTGGCATTAGCAGAACTGATGCTAACTGCTAGTGCAAAAAGTCAACTTTTGTTAATAGCTCACAACAATCAGAAATACCATTTCCCCTTTTCCACAAGTTACACAGTCATTCTCATGCAACAGAATTTTTTTTATACTGTCTTGGCTGTGGTTTTCTGTAAACATTCTGAGGCCCACCCTGGTATTTTCATACTGCCTCGCACATTGGAACCCTGGTGGTTCTGGTTTTCTTCAGTGCAAAGAACAGTAAGAATTTTGTTGTGAGTGGGTATCAAAAAACCTACCAGCTGAATAGGGAGTAATCTGTGGGTTGGAAATGGAAAATGTCCACTAAAATAAATCACTTAGAATGGGAACTTAAAGGTATTATGATTGTTAGGCAAAATTCTATCCTTAAATAACTGCTGACTCAAAAAATGTTTAAACGCTTAACTCCCTGTGTTATTTGAAACTTAGCTGTATTCTACTCTGCTGCTGTTGAAATATTTCCTGCAGATTTTTCTAATACCTTTTTCAGCCTAAATATTACAAAGATGGGAGTATCATTATTTCCTTTGGAGACACTCTGCAGACTTAGAGAATTAATTATGATATTTCCATTCTGTTATTTACCCTAGGAACCTAACAACTTTGACCCTAGTTGGATGATACCATGATGACAATACACTCTTACGGTTGCTCCAACAGAAGAACTGATTCCTACTCTCAAAACCAAAAGGAAACTGTTAATACTGCAAAAGGAATTAGTGACAGTATATGCTCCAAAATAGTATGTCTCTTGTATATAAACAAGTTTATATTGCTTTTATTTACCTTTTTAAATAATAATACACAGGCTGTCTTGCAGAGGTAGCAGTGATTTTCAAGGAGAGATATGGAGAAATTAGTGCAAGTCTTAATTGGTTTATATTGCTATCTTAGAAATCCAGCAGAGTAAGCACTGATATTTATCAGTGTCTGACCCAGTTGCAGAAAGCATCTGCAGAAGTGTAACTTTTGGTCGATGCCAACTTCTCATTTTGATAATGACCCAATTCTCATCTTGACAGCATGGAACTGGTGTCAATGAGGTCATGGTGGCAAGTACTTCCGTACAAGTTTACTCAGCCTCTCACAATTTATTCACGTGTAACTTGCCCCTATCAAAGCTAGAATAATCATGGGTTTGCTCTTGATATTGAACTAATTACATTAACACAAGTTCAGATATTTCTGCATTCATACTTGCAGCTTCAGGGTAGATAAAAGGTGTGATGTGATGAGAGCCTGGTACTTACATCCTCAGTTAAGACGGGCGACAACTTTTTTACTACCAGAGACGTTATCATCGAGTCTAGGTGCAAAACTCATATGACCTTTGCACAAAAAAGCAATGAGTTTCAAAGGTGGTAAGGAAACGAGAGCTCTGCTCCTGTAAGGTACTGACTGCTCATAACTCCTTTCACTCAGTACGAGGGCGGAGAGAAAGGTTGTGCATGGCAGGTTCACTACGCGCAAACGCCAGAAGGGAGCACGTTTGAGATGGAAGGTAGACGCGTGTAAAGATAAACCACCCTAGAACCTCCACTTCTGGCGTTACAGGTCAGCTCCACAGAGCGAAGATGCACCTTCGCTTGATGCCCCAGACCTTCCACACTTGTGAAAACCACGACATTTTGTTTTCCTCTTAACCGCAGCCGGAACGGGCGGTGGGCTTGAAGCGAGGGCCGTCGTTCAGCGGGCTTCCCCGCTGGAGGGGAGCAGCTCTTTCGGTACCGGGCGGCCGC
>NW_020799098.1:12199746-12238517 GCF_003259725.1 Athene cunicularia | reverse complement strand
GGGGCCCGGCTGGGTGGGCGGCTGCTGGCGTGGCCCAGCCGTGGCCACCTTAAAAAGTTAGAGGCGCGGCGCCGCCGGAGTCTCACCGAGTGGTTTGGAGACCACAGAGGAGGGTGAGCGTCGCTTCCTCAAGGCTTTGGGGAAGGGTATTGCTTGTGGGGGTTTGGTTTTATTTTTTTATTTTTTTTAATGAAGGCCACCATCTAGGAAACGTTCGCAGTGCCGGGTCAGCCTCAAAGCCCGTGAAAAGGGGTCGGCTTTCATTTCTCTCTCTGCCTCTCTTTCTAGTCAGTCTCCTAGGCGATTTCCAAAGACCAAACAAAACTACAGCAAACATTAGCTGAAGTTCTCGTGGCGCTGCTGCTAATTTAATGTGGCCTCAGATTTTTCAGTAGTATTGATGCGAGAGGAAAAAAGCCCTGTAAACTGCTTCTGGATCAGAGACTTTTAAAGAACATTGTGACTCATTTATATTGCTTGCCTGACGTAGCAAAAAAGGGGAGATGTGGTGAATGGTTTACTTAGGATCGCTCTTATAAGCGCTCCGTTCACAAGGCAGATTTGTAAAGCTCACGCTTCATGAAGGGCACCAGATGTGAGTTAGATAAAAGACTTCTAAATAAAAAAAAATCCTAACTTGCTGCTTTTATTTTGCCGTTTAAGTTTTGGCAGTGCTTATGATGTATGTAGCCTTCTTTGCTATATGCCGTGCTTTGTCGAAAGCTCGACTTCTGTAGCCTCAGGAATTCTTCACTGTCGGCAATGCTGTGGCTGTTAGAATGTGAACATAAACAATCTGAACGAAGAAATGTTTAATAAACAAAACTGGGTTTGATGCTTTTGTGCACTGAGGTCACCTGCAGTTGCACTTGGTAACAGCAATGTGTTTCTTGCTACGTGCAACAAAAATATTATCAAATGCAATGGGGAGTATAATCCTTTAATTAAAAAAAATAATTCCTTTAAGAATGAAAAAAAGAAAGGATTGCAGCTTTGTAATAGAGGCAATTCCTTGCTCTTAAAAACTTAAAGAAATCGTTGGCAGAGGTGAGTGTTGAAATGACAAGATTTGTGATAAAAATTGAGATATTAACACTTTGAGAACTAAGCACTATATGTAAACCATTCCTCCTCTTACTTCGATGAGGCAAGAAGATGTAAAGCTTGTATTGTACGTAGCTGTCTTACCCTTTCTTCTAAACAGTTGCCTAAATTGCACTGCGGTTCACAGCAAACTTGGAAGAAGGTGGTTTGAGTTTGCATCTTTCTGATCTTTGTTTTATGCTAATGGTTTGGCATTACTGTTAAGTTTCTTTAGATTTTACATTAAAATGGGTTGAAAAGCCGTTTTATTCTAGGTCTTAGAAATTATAATCAAATACGATTTATTCCCTCTGCGTGGTTGAGTGATATGCAAAGTCAAAATCTGTTTTAAAGACTGTTTCTTTTCAGAACACACATTCTTGCATGCCATGATCAGAATCTGGGGAATGTGAGGTCACAGGGATGGCTGTAGTAGGATGGACCAAAATATTCCACCTGTCAGACAAAAGGGAGACCTGGGAGAGAGCCTGAAAGCAGGACTAATGCATCTTGATAGTTCCATGAAATTCTGACACTTGCAGTTCAGGGACTTCCTGAGTTTTAGTTGTCAGTGATATTTTTTTTTTTTTTCCTTCCCTGAGTTTACATGTAAACTTCGGGCATCCACAGTGTACTGTCAGCAAGGAGTTAAGCAGTTCAACTACCCTTTGCATGAATAGCTACATCCTGATGTTAGTTTTGAACCTGGCTACAAAACTATCTTTATCTGGTGCCCCTTAGTGCTTATGGTGGAAGAGGTAATGTATAAATAATATGCACCTAGTCTCTCACTGCTACTTGTGACTTCTGCTGTATTTTTCTGTCTCACTTTCCCTTGGTATCTCTCTACTGGAGATTCACACTTATGAGATCATGGTTCCTATAAGATGTAGGATGTTAAGACTTAACAAATATCAGATTTTTTTTAGATGATAATATATTTTAAGTAAACCATGGGGATTATGAATGTTGTGCAGACAAAATTGCTTATTCTTTCTCAATAGTTTATCATACTACTAGTACTCTAATAATGCTATGTTTATGATGATGATAATGTTACAATGCTATGTTAATAAATTATTCATGGAAATAAATTAGTATTGGAGCACATGACAGAATGTTTGACCTCAGTTGTCAGATTTTGCACTTAGCAGTGAGGCAGCTAAAAAGGAGTTTAAATATCACTTCACTACATCCTTAAAAACAATGCTACAGCAGTCTAATGCAAAATGAATCAAGGTGTTCTCATGTATGTTTTTGACAGCTGATTACATCTCACGTTTTCGTTTAAACCCTTGATGGGTATACTTCAAAGCTTCCCACAGTTTCGCTGAACTGTGTAAAACCTTTATAGCTTGCTGGAGCAAATTATGCAATAACAAGCTACAACTGTTACATATTTTGCATTTGCTGGATGCCCATTTAAAGGATCTCTTCCTGTTAAATTTCTTGCTTAAAAATTACCGAGCCAAGTTAAAATAGCTTCAGTACCCCATGTGAAAATTTATTTTTACTTATCTTTGAACCTTGTTGCTCATTACTTGGCCTCTTGAGCTGCTGTGTTTACTGGCTCTTCCAGGGCTGCTTGATTGCTTACCATTTGTAAACTTAGTCAAGCGGAGCCATGAAGTTAAACTAAGGACAGTCTGCTACTTGGGAAAATCACCGAGCAGAAGTGAAGGCGGTCACCGTAGGAATTCATTATGGGACATGCTTGTGCTGTTTACCCACATCATCAAAGTTATTCCTGGCTAATTATATTACTGTACTCTGTTTTCTGGACTGCATTTTCTAGATGCATTAATGAGTATGAATTGTGATAAAGCAGACACCTGCACCCTTGTTTATACAGTTCCATAGCGTGTATGTACATGTTTTAGAGTAATGTTGGGGCTGGGTGGGCTGTTGTTTTAGAGTAATATAATGTGTATGAAGGGGTGGGTAGGCATGGAGAAGAGGAAACAGGCTTACCTTAGAAAAATAAGTGAATTCAAGCAGGAAGGTCTGAGAGCAGATGGAACAGTAATTATATCTAATGCTTCATGTTACATCTTACTTGTACACTTCAACTGTCACAGTTGCCTTCATGAAGTAGAACAGTTTGTTGCCTGTATTGGAAGATTGTTGTTTAGGGTTTTTTGTTCGTGTTTTTTTGCTTATCCTTGCAGTTTTAATTTAGTGAACAGAGAGGTTTGTAATGTTTGTAGTTGGTATGCTATCTATCTCAAGACATCACTTCTTTAAATTGCAGAGGATGTAAACTTTTCAAATCATGGTAATGTGAAAAAAGAAAAGTTGCTATAGCAACTCTATGAGAAAAGTGTGCATCTTCACAAGCTTTTTAGTCAAAACAATACATTTGAAATCTTGTTTATCTAAAGGATTAGGCAATTGGTGCGTTGATTGATTCCAATGGTGGGTTCGGAGTTGGCTGTAAAAAGTTCTTAAAAGGTCTAAAAGATGAGATATTCAGAGTTGTTTCTACTTGACTTTTCCTTACACTTAGGAGTGGATTGGAGTGTCAGGTCAGCTGGTGAATAGCATTTGTGTAGTAAGCTAAAGAGTTGGTATAGCATACGAAATATGTTTGGATTCATCAACTTGTTATGTGACTGAAAGCTTGTGGAAAAAAATGTTATGATTTGGACCAGTGGAATATGTTTGAAATGTGTTTCCTGTCACTTAGTGCCTGTCAGTGTCAAAGCCAAAGTGTATTGATGAGCTTAGATCTAGGAATGGACAGTGTGTCAAACCCCGGTGTTTGCCAAGGCTGAAGTACCATTAGCCAGTGATTTGCAACTGCTGGGAGGAACCAGTTTTCCTAAATGAGATGTTCGGGTTTTGTTTTGGTGTGGAGGTTGGAGGCCCCTGGGTGGTGTTTGTTTTTTAAAAGTAGAATGTGGGGAGGAACTCCTACAGGACAATTGGCACCTTTAATTAAGTGCTACATTTGAGAGAGAACAGGATACTAGAAGTAGGAGACCAGGCTTCAGGAACCGAAGAAATATCTGTCCAGAAATTGAGCTGCTTGCAAGACGGGAGGAGTATTCTTCACTCCTTCACACTTAGCCCAGAGTGTTTCAGAGTGAAGAAACCAAAGCAATATGTGCATATTTGTTCTGCCAACTGCTGCAGCTTAATTACGTTGCAGACTTCAGCAGAGCTGTAGATAATGTAACTTCATACAGAAAGAGTCAATGTATGTAACGTCACAATAATAATCATGTAGTGTTTTAAAGGGTCAGTAGCGGTTCTTGGGAACCAGGGCAGTAGTCCTGATGGTGTTCCAGGTTTATGAAAGGCTGCAATTGCACACGAGGACAGTGCATCTGACCTGCAGCACATACTTAACTGCCCTCTCTTTGAGGGTGTACTGGGTCTGGCTGAGCTGGAATTGGTTTTCCCCTATCGCAGCCCTCATGGTGCTGTGTTTTATGTTGGGAGCTGGCAGGGTGTTGATAGCACCCTGGTGTTGTAGCTACTGCTGAGCAGTGCTTACACAGCACCAAGGCTCTTCCCAACATTTTTCCCCCTCAGTGGGATGGAGTAGGCAAGATCCTGGGAGGGGACACAACCAGGACAGCTGACCCGAACTGACCCAAGGGATATTCCATACCATATGATGTCTGCTCAGTATAAAGCTGGGAGAAAGGAGGAAGGGGGTGGGGCCACCCTTGGTCCTCTGAGACAACAAGTAAGTGTATTGGAGCCCTGCTTCCTGAGAAGGCCCGACATCACCTGTTAATGGGAAGTAGACAATAAATCCGTTTTTATTTTTTGCTTCTGCGTGTGGACCTTTGCTTCGCTTTGCTTATATTAAAACTGCTTTTGTTTTGCCCACAAGAGTTGGGTTGGTTTTTTTTTTTTCCTATCTTATTTTCCTTCCCTTCTTTGCCCTGTTGAGAAATCAAGGGGAAAGGTGGGGGAAAGGGTGGCGCGACTTGGTGGGTCCTGGCATTTAGCCAAGGTCAAATCACCACAGAGGGTCACTCAGATTTAGACTGGAATTGGGGCACTGACTGGATTAACTAACCTGCTGGCAGCCCCTGGGGAGGCAGTGTGAATGTATATTGCAAATAGTGATAGTGATCCCTGAGTGCAGTAAGTACTGTATATTTGCAAGTGTCAGTTTTACCCTACCTGCAGTGAAGCAGCGCATCATGTGCATTGCCAAAATGTTTACTGCATGGATAGCTTTATAGATAGTCAGATTTTGCATCTCTTGCTTAATGCAAAACTGATACCTTATGCATTCTATTTCAGTGACAAATTTATTATCAGTTTTATGGTTTCCAGAAGAATACCAAGAAATTGTGTTTAAATGAACACTTTAGAATTTTGGTTTAAGTGTATGGAAACAAGTTTTGTAGCCCCCAGTGTGAGTAAATATGGATTTATGACTGGATAAAAATAAATTCCAAATATTTGTCTTAATATTGACATGGAGCATTAAAGTACCACAGTTTTTATAGTATGTAATTTCACTCTCAGAAGATGTATGCAAAGCAAACGCTGGCACACACTTCTTCTGTAAAGCTTTTCATGCTTGACATTTTCTAGAAGCCTAATTTAAGTTGCCATTGTCCTGCTTGTTCAAGCAGGGGGAAGGGATAGTAATCATGTGCAAGAGAAGATGAATAACTTTTAATTAAAAATCTAAATTATGATGGGATTGAGTGTATTAAAAAGAAAAAAAAAAAACAAAAACCAAAACAAGCAAAACCAAACCACTAAAAAAACCATGCTAGCAAACAGTCAAGAACAAATCATAACCGTCCTGCAAACTTATAATCCTGTCTTTTCTTTCTTTTTAACCAGTTTCCAGTTGGGCCAAGACAACTGATGTAAATTTATCCAGCTCCTTAAATGGTTTGAGCTTCATGGGAATTCTGGATGCAAGAGTGGGCAGCAGTATCCAGGGCCTTCAGAACTTGAACTTGGGGACCCCAAGATCTCTCTCATTGCCTGAGTATGGGCCTGGACAGTTGTCCAGTGCTTTGGAAGATTGTCATAGCCTTAAATCAGTGGATTCTGGTATTCCAACTCTTGAAATAGGAAATCCAGAGCCTGTTCACTGCAGTGTGTTAAATGTGAAGAGAAAGCAGTCAGAACCTGAAATTGTGCCTGACAGGGCTTTTCAGAGCGCATGTGCGCTGCCATCTTATGTGCCTCCACAGTCCTTGACTTCTGAACATGACCATGCTGTGCGAAAATCCTCTACTTTCCCAAGAACCGGGTATGACACTGTCAAACTTTATAGTCCAACTTCAAAAACTCTGAATCGAAGTGATGATATCTCTGTATGTAGTGTTTCTAGTCTTAGCACAGAACTGTCAACAACTTTATCAGTTAGCAACGAAGACATTTTGGACTTTGTGGTCACAAGCAGTTCAAGTGCAATTGTGAATCTTGAGACTGATGAGGCGCACTTCTCGGATGTTACCTTGAATTCCTCTAAAGAGACCAATGATCAGAGCCAGCAGGAGTGTTGTCAAGAGACAGACCTGGACAGTAAAAGAAAAATACTGGGACCTTTTACAAACTTCTTCGCCAGGTAAATTTTCTGTAAAATATATTTGTATTTTAACAGTGACATTAAGTAAGATCATAGGAGAAAGGTCTTGTGTGAATATTTTACTTTGAAAGAGATAATAGCTCACTGTTTTAATTTAAATTGCTATTAACATTTTTTCTGTTCTGAGTAAGTAGGCAAATAGTGCTACGAACTAAGTCTCTGAATCCTACTCTGCATTATCTTTATGATATATGGAAGCATTTAAAATCTTCTTTAAAAGATTCCTTCTACATTACAGTAAAAGAAGTTATGAAAAAGGTTCTTTTTCATCCAAACAAGGTTTTCTTCCTGGCTTCTCTGGTGATGCCTTTTGTGATTTTTGGCCAAGGTCCTTAATCTTATGTCACATAAATAGATAAATATAGGTAGGATCCATACCTGTATTGACGAGCTTTGACATCTAAGGGTTCATAAGTGGTCTAGTAGTGATGGAGTATTTTATTGATCACTGTAAGTATGTGAAGCTTAAAATACAAGCATTTGCCAAACACGTGATTACTATGTTTTTTTCCAAATCTCAGTTACAGTTTTGTTGAATACCATTTTTTCCTTCATTTTTATATGGAATAAAAACATCTAACATTTTGTCATTCAGTTGTTGAAATGGAAGCACTGGCCACTCAAAGCAGTTACGTGAACTCTTCTAAACACAGCCTTTTTATGAACGATAAGGTGTTCTAAATGCAGATACCCAGTGAAAGCGGTGAATGAGGAAAAGGACTAGTCTACTTCTTGAGGTTTGGGTTGTTTATTGGCGATTTTTTGGTCTTCTGTTTATTTAAGGCCTTCATAATGTTTCTTCCTTTTAGGATATAATGTCTGAAGTATGATACATTTTCAAGAAACAGTTCGAGAAGTGAACTTTAGACAACAGAGTTGGCTGCATCTAGCCTGTTTCAAACATACGGTTGCTTCAGCTAATAGTTTTTTCCTGCATGAGAAGAATAGGCTGGTATGAATAGACTGATAAAATACTTAACTGGCAAACATCATTCTTTGAAAGGCTGCCTTAATTGCAAAGCATCAGTTTCTTTAGATCTGCTAAACTGGTTGGAGCCTTCATTGATTTTTATTCTTGAGTACTGTGCAGCAGAACTCCAGTCATCAGTCATGTTTGAGGTACTGAAGTTTTTGTGGACCTGTCTGTTTGTTGCCATGGAACCAGACTTAATTCTGGAGCAGGAGGCTTCTCAGCACTTCAAAGCATGAACTTTTGTTACCCATTCTGGTAACACAACTGCTAACTCAAACAAATGCTGTCCTTCAGCCTGGAGGGAGCTCAGTGGAACAGACGCATTTAAACCCTGCTTCAAAGTAGGATGTTTAACCACTTCTCAACTTTTCTCATCCAACAAAATAAAGCCATCTGTCCAAATTCTGTTCTAGTATAGCCTCTAGTGGTTTTTCCAGTGTTACAGAAACAGTGGTACTCACTAGACTGAGCTTTTTAACCTGATTTTTTTCAGGTACATTGATTTCCAGAGAACAAAGACTTCCTCACTTTCAAATGGGGAACAGGTTATCTTGGTCACCACATGATATCATCACGAGAATATGAGAATTAAGTTCAAACTAGGTGATTGGCATTGAAGTTCCAGATGCTCTGTCTGTAACCTGGCCTTTAATGTCTTTCCCTTTAACATCCACTTTCTACACTGTTTTGAAGACAAGAGCTGCTTAATTTTTGTCTGTACTTGCACACCACACCCCCATTTTTTATGCATCTGTTCTCTTATGCTGTGTGACCTCATGGTGAGTTTCACGGGTATTGAATAAGTAGGGAGCTTCTGAAGGTCCTTCTGTGCCACAGGGACTACTATCTATATTTATGCTGTCAACATTGTTAAGGATCAAAACATGCTGTTGCTAGTTTTTGTTGATACTTGCAATCTGCTGTCTGTGGGGTTGTAATTTCTTCCTCTAATGATCCCATACTGTCCCTGTTCCTTATGGGCTCCTTGGATTCCCAGGGTTTAAACAAGTACTTCAGTAAATGAACTTGGGCCCTGCAGTGTTTTGTTTGAAAGTAACTGACTTCTAGGGGCCTTTCCACCTAGCTTACATAAACCCTGGTACACAGCACAGGGTATGGTGTTAGACAAGGAGGATGCATTTGGAACGGTATCTTTGAAGACCAGCTTGCTGAGAAGGGAGCTTCTGAAAGTAGTTTGTAAAAAGTGCTGTGGTGGTAGGCGTAAACAAAGTCCCAGAAAGGAGCATGCTCTTAGCACTTGGTGCTGAAAGGAATTTCACTTGAGATTCAGTCTTGCAGGTTAAGTGTAAACCTTTCTTTTTGAAAATCAAGGGCAAACTGTGGCAGGAGAAAGCCAAATTACTTTGTCTTTGATCAGTGGCTGACACACTTGCGGTACAGCATGGAAGAACAAGCACCTGAGTGGTTTGTACACCGCCATTCTACCTTCCAGCAGCCTGATGGTCATTGTCTAAGGCTACAGTGTAGGAGCTCTCAGCCTTAATCTGCAGGTTTAGCTCTTTGAGTAATGGAATACAGGTTTGAACCACTAGGAGTGAAGATGAATCAGCTTAGTTTTTGCTCAAGTTGTTGACATTTGGTAAAAGGAGAAACCTTGTTTCTTGAAATAGCATCTGTGCTTGTATTGAACCCCGTCTGTCATCTGAGATGTGTTAGTTTCTCCGAACTTGTCAAGACTGAGTTTGCTCTGAATATGTCAGTTAACATTTGTGGCTCCCTGTAGAGATAATGCTGACAAAAATTAGATGCCTCCAGTGCTTGGTCACATGTATCTAAGCTGCTTATGTATCAATTAAGGGTAAATCTTCTATAGTATCAAGAAAATGCTTAGAGAAGCATCTGCTTTGAAATGTAAAATTATTTCTTAGCGCTTTGTAGATTTGTTTTTCCGTGCAAGACTGTATGCATGTGTGCACGTACGCAGTGCATGAGGTTGTGTGTTCTGTATCAGTTGTAGCAATACCTGTGGTGTGTAACAAAGTGTTGGTCTTGGCTTGGGGCTGCAGGTGAAAATTGAGTTGTAGAGATCAAAGAAAGGAGAACCCTGTTGGCTTGTTGCCTGTCAATCCCAGCACCTTCAAGGGCACTTGGGAATAGAGTGCTCCTGCTGTGCCTTCTGGAGCACTACAGGGAGGAAGGTTTCCTGGGCTGCTTCTCTGGCTCAGTTGCTGTCTCCAGCAGTTTGAGACTCCAAAAGGACTGGTTGTTTCTTCAGGCTGTTACATGCTTCTTTGGGTGTGGCAGGAAGATCCAAAGTGAGAAAAAGAAGCCACTTTACTGCTTGTTTACCCATAGCTCTCCCCTTGAAAGAGCTTAAGGCATCACAGGTACAGTGCTAGGTGGAGTACTAGTGCTCTCATTAGGCTCCAGGTTAGCACATGAAAATGGATTATGGCTTCTGAAAGGCTGACTGCTGACAAAGAAACCTGGCATGTTAGTTGTTTTCAAGTGTCATGCATACTTGTATCAGGTCTAAAAGGCTGGAGGTCTTTCACATAGAGCATGAGTTTGAATTAATTTCCTTAATTTGAATATGTGCAGGAACTTGGTTTGAGAAATAGAGCAAGCAAATAATTGGCTGTGAGACTAAAGAGTCAGTGGCTTGTCTGTCCCTTTATCCTAGTGACCTAGAATAGCATGGGTTAATGTGTTTTACCTTTGGACTTTGCTTCTCTACAGTACTGCTGAAACACAGACTTTTTAAATGCTTGGGTTTTAAACAGCTTTGCTGAATCAGGACTGTTGTGAACTTACTGTAGAAGTTGTACTTCCCACTTATCTTTTTCATTTATCATTTTCAAGACTGAGGATGAGGCTTTTTATGGTTACAGGTAGAGTGACCATAAAATGGACTAGGACTATGTTCAGTTAAATAATAATTCATGCAGTTCCCTTCCTTTTTAATGGACTACAAAAATCCAAAGTCTTTAATTAGTCCACTGCTGTGGATATTGTCTATTTTTCCAGGAATACGGATTCTTTTTCTTTTCAGACTACTCCTAGAAACTTTCGATCCAAATGCTCTAGTAGCAGGATCTCACGGAACCTCTACAGAGAACAGGGACTACACAAGAAATAAAGGGCTTTAAGAAGAATATTACATTTTACTCTTTCCACAGAATTTCTTTTTCTGAGAGAAAGCTTCTGAAGCAGGATTGGCATCCTGTACCATTACAGAGAAGCACAAATCTAGTTCAGACTGTGGCCTTACTTGTAGTCTGATAAGAAGGGCTTAAGTTTCAAAATAATAGCTACTGGTTTCAGCAGTGAGCCTGAAATAATGTGATTTTGATATGTGTGTTACATGTTACGAGGTGACTGGTCACATGTAATTCAGAGTTCTGAATTTAGGAATTGGATCCATCATCAATAGCGTAGATAAGTCACATGTGTTAATGAATAGGACTCTTTCATAATGCCGTTTGTTGCTTGTAATGAGAGGACAGTTTATTTTGCTTCTCTAATTTTGATGTTAAAAGAAAGGTAGAACAACAAGGAGCATTATAGTGTTGATTTCCCTTTCATCTTTCCAAAAAGGGAAATCACTGACCATAGAAAGAAAGAGAAAGGATGAAAGTAATTATGATTGAGTAAGCTGAGATATTAAACTTTATATATGATATCTCCTCTTCTGTGTGTGTTTTATGTTAAATGAAGCCTATTTCATGGAGTATAGGCTGTTCAGGAGGAGACAGGTGGAGAACAGGACTTGAAGTGTGTAGGATGAGGGACAGAAAGAGCTGGATGCACTGTGGGGGAGGATATGAGTGAACTGCTTTTAACCACAAATGAACAAAAACTAGCTGAGCTGCAGGTGGAGTTGTCCAGAAGCTGGGACTAAGGACTGCAGAAACTCTGCCTCTGACTGAGGGAATCTGCATGGACACTCAGCCCAGGCTGCTTCAGTGCCCTGTGGGCAGTCTGCGCTCCCCAGTGCTTCAGCTGCCTCACCCCTGAGATTCAGTCTCTTCTTGGAGGGAAAAGAGGAATTTGGTGGCAGTTTTGTCCCTCCCTGCTATCTTATCTGGCTGCATTTTGAGCTAAGTGTTGTCAGTAATGGGCATCTAAAAGGTCTGGGGAGAAAGGAAGGAAAACAAGCTTCTTTGAGTGGTGTGAGAAGAGCATAGACACTGAAGATCTGTACTAACAGATGATGGTGAAAACAGTATTTCAGAAGCTCCTGAGGTGTTCAGGTATACTTCTCTGATGAGTGCTTCAGTCTTCACAATATGGTTTTGGATGCTAATTATTTGAAAGCTACGTTCTGTCTACTTGAAAGGAAAGATTAGTGGTCCTCTCCTCATCTGGACTCAACCAGCCTGTCTCTGTGTAGAACCAAAGAAAAGTTCCAGAATTTTTCTGAAATAAATATACTTCCAAAGCAAATCTTCCATAGGTGCAAAGTTGGAGTTCTACAAAGGTAACAGCCTTTTGATAAAGGTTGACAATTATATGATACACTTTTCAGAATTCATATCCTCTAATTCAGTGTGTGAAGTTTTGAACTTTGTCATGTGGCCTGTTCTCCACTAGGTGTTGAACTGAAACTGTCCACATAAATGGAAAATAGGCATTAAAATTATTGTGTGGAATAATGTAATTTTTGTTTAGAATTACTGTTCTGTTAGTTCTTAAATTTTGCACTAAATCTTATTTGAGATGTGGCCCTTTAGAATAAAGGGAAGTTGCTTTTGTAGATAAAGTCTACTTTAAATAAAGTCCTATTTGTGCAAAACTGTTTTCACAGTTACTCAACAGCAAAACTAAGAGGCTTGTTGAGGTTATTTGTTTGTTATGGAAGTTCAATGAAAATCTGCTCAGCAGTCCTTTGAGTTTTGGGTGTTTTGTTTTGTTTTGTTTTTTTTTTTAGTAGTGGTACAACATTCTGCAGTAAGTGAGGACTTAATGTGGTCCAGTTACACATCTGACTTTCTTTCAAATAGTATGTTTCTTTTCTAGCAGCTGGTGGGAAGCATTACAAAAATCTCACACCAGCTAGTAAACGAGCTTTGTAGCATACATGGGTGTTCTATGTTGCTTGCAGCATTCAGCTATAATGCTTTCCCCCGTTCCTTCTTCCTCTCCTGTGTGAGGCTGCCTTTTGGAAAGATTGCAGTTTTCAGTTCTACACATTCTACATGCTTGCTTTTGAATAGAAACACACACACACACACTCTCTCTCTCTCTCTCTCTCTCTCTCTCTCTCTCTCTCTCTCTCCAGGAACTAATTCAAGTGAATGAAATTAAGGTCTGTTTTGACCTTGAATTAGTGAGTGAGTTAGTCTTTGTATCTTCGGTTAAATTGCAAGAACTTTCCTGATATGTTTCCCTTTGTGAAAAGGATCTGTGAGGCTAAGTGGATGGGCACTAGGGATGAGAGAATCTCCATACACTCTCTGTCTAACCAAAATATCATTTAATGTTCAACAGACTTTTTGCTTCCTCCCTTCTGTATCAGCAGTATTAATTGTTGTAAGTTACTGCAAGTACAGAAATGATTAAAAAAAATAAATTACTCTGACTGTAAAGAGAACTTAATTCAGGGTCATCACTGATGGAATGTTATGCATGCTTAGAGATTCTGGAAAATGCAGTGAGCAAGGTGAAATTAGATGGAATAAATATCAAGTTGTGCTCCTTTCAATACCATCTCCCTTCCAGTGTTATGTAATCTGTGGGGAAGCTGGAGTCAACATTAACTGTTGTTTTTAAAGATCTAAAGGCTCAAGCAAGAAATGGCCCAGTAATAAAATTCTATGTATGGATGAATGCATGTTTAACAGAAATAGTATATGGAGACCATGGATTTTCTGGAGCAGGAGTATGTGTGTTTATGCCTTGCTCTGGATATTTAGAGTTCTGTTAAATAAAAGTTGAGTTTACTGGTAGGAAAAAAAAAACCCCTAGGAATTCTTTATGAACTGTTAATTGCAATTTGGGCATTAGTTACATTGTTGTTTTAAGGAGATATCATATTAAACCTCTCTGTCATTAAGTGCCTCGAAAGTTTTTGAGCTATACTGTAAGAATAATAAAAGAAAAAAAAAAACTTACAGTAAAAACGGAGTTATTCACACCTTACAGTGACAACTGGCAGAATACACACAAGAACTTGGTAGCTGTCCTGAAGTAGGACAAGGTATTTACTTAGTTCTTGCACTCCCCTTTGTGAGCTGCAGATTTCGCAAGTACACAATCACAAAACAGTTGAAATCAGAAGGGACTTCTGGAGCCATCTGGTGTAACCTCCTGCTCAGAGGAGGGCTGGCTTCAGCACTAGATCATGTTCCTCAGGACCTTGTCCAGTCAACTGTGAGTATATCCAAGGATAGAATTACCACACCCTCTCTAAGCTACATGGTCCAGGATTTATCCACTACCACGGTGATTTTTTTTTTTTCTTTCCTTCCCTTTTATCCAGTTGGAATTTCCCTTGCAGCAGTTTGCTGCTTTGCATCTTGTTTCTTCTCTTTGCATCTCTGGGAGTGTGCCTGCAGGCGGAATATCTCTCAGCATCCTTGCTTGTATGTCGTAGGCCTTGGCACCCAGTCATCATAGTGGTCAGCCGTTGGACTTCCTCCAGATCTTGATCTTTTGTTATTTTAACCCAGGGGCCCCAAACTGGATACAGATAGAGTCTCATGGGTCCCAGATAGAGCTTTTAATACTATTTTCCCCTCTCGATCTTGCTAATACAATCCAGTCCATGTTTCATCTTTATTGCTGCAAGGTCTTATTCCTGACTCAGGTTCAGCTTTTTGCTTAGGATGATGTTTCATGTATTCATTCCAGTTTTGATTTGTGTGGTAATTTAAGATCAGTGAAGAAATCTGCTTTTAGACTCTGGGAAAAGAAGCTTTTGGGTTTTTTTGATAACATTGGGATAACTAGAAATATTGCCAGCTAGAAAAGAACCATTATATATATAGCTGGTTGACTCCTAGTAGTTTGAATTTGGACCCGAATACTGCTTCTGTGTAAGAGTCCTAACTTGCTGGAACTCCTGTTTCTGAGAATTCTGCTGTATTCGCATGGTAGGCTAGCACTGCGCATCATCAACATGTACAGTAGTTCTTGGTTTACTGCAACCAGTCCTCTCTGCTAAACATGCAGGATTACTGTTGGATTTATCTTTTCATGTCTTTGACACTAGTGCAGGCAGCTCTACTTTGTTCCCCTCTGAAGTAGGAGCTACCCTCTAGGAAAAAAAGATAAATGCAGAACATCGTAGTCATGATAAGTATTTTATCAAACCCTGTTTTTTTCCCCAGAAATTTAAAGAAAGATTTCCAAGTTACCCACTGCAAGCTATCAGGTATCCTGTACTGCTAATTTGTATTCTATTACTGTCTCTCTCAACTGTGGAAATCTTTCTTCAGACCTGCAGGTATTTGTTACACTGTAAAGTGTCATTATTCTTGGTTCTTACTGAATATACTGGTATGTCAGTGGTTGGAAAATTTGTTTATAAAATGTGACAGGGATTTATAAAACATGATTTGTCATTAGTTATTTCTTTCATAGTTAGGTCTACTTCTAGACTGTCTGGCTCTACTTCTCTTGCATTTGTTTATCTATAAACCAGGCATTGTTCTTCTTTACCCTGACATTTAGCAATCTCTCAGATAAAGTTCTGCAAACATTGCATTTGTATGTAATTTTTGAATCTTATTCAAAGAATAACTTCTGATTGTTGATGAAGGTTCTTCACCATAGCTGAATACTTGGACTTTTTTGGTGATGCTTTTGTTGTGTTGTGTTTTTTTTGGTTTGTTTTTTGTTAAAAGTGTAGACTGACTGAGAGGTGATCTGGGATTGGGAGGAGGGAATGCAAGAACTGACTATCACTGCATGTAGTGAATTATTTCTAGAACCCAGCGTTGTCTGGTCATGGGTACCAACTCTTGGCATTTACCTGTTAAGAATGTAGATTTAGGGCTTTTCAGGCAATTTTGGTAGGTCTCCTGACAAGAATTTCTTCTGAAGTCTATCACAGTCATCATGATTTATATGTCTGAGTCTTGTTCCTCCACTAATCAGTAACTGGATATCCTGTGGTATAATATATTACTGATTTTTCAGGGTTTATTCTCTGTGGCTCTGGAAATTCTTTAAGTGGACAGAGTACAAATTTGGAACATCTAGAGGTGAGAATCTTTCTTCTGTTCAGTTGAAGTTGTGAAGGTTATGATTAGTACAGAATACACAAGGTCACTGAAGGATGAGAAGAAAACAATGTTGTTACACCTCTTGCCTGAATTCTGTAATAGTGTGAGAATGTTTCCTAGGTATTGGTACCATTTTAGGTAAGATGGCTGGACACTTTTGCTCACAATGCAGCAAATACTTAATAAAATCTATCCTAATGTATTTTTTTCTTAATAGGTATGGTATTACTTAAAATGTCTTCTTTCAATGTAGGTTTCTGTTACTTTGTGGAATGTCTGGGGAGACATCTCTTACACTGCTTACGTGCTTGACATGGGTTTACCTAGTTCTTATGATTAATATATGCTTACTGTCAAACTCTTTATGTAAATGCTGTTATATGCTCCAGTATGACTGCCTTTGCATAGGCTGAGGGGCTCAAGACCTTAGTGGTGTCTCCTCATAGTTTAGAGTTATCAGGAAATTTCAGGGTCTTCTTCCAGAAGCAGCTGAAATGAACTTTGACTTGCCTCTGTTTCTTAAGAATTTATGCAAGTCTTACACTCCTTTGAAATTGTTTTTCAAGATAATTGTGTTCTACAAAATGTGAACCTGTTGAACTTTTTCCACTGTCCTTATTTTTCATCTGCTCTACTCAAGAGACTGGTAAGTCCTTCCAGTTGTTAATTCGCATGACTATTCAAATTGTTTTGTCTTCTGGAAATAACATTCATAATTGAAAAACTAATTAAAATTTGGATGGGAGCATGAATCTTGAGAGTGGGAAATATCGTATGTGTTTTTAACATTTGTAACAAATTTATTTGCAATTGCAAATTAGTTTTGGGTAAATGCAGATTTAAAAATTGCATCAGTCTGTGCATGAGTTGATTCAGTTTCTAGTTCTAATACATGTTTCTTTACACGTCTTTTTTAAGAGTAAGGAACCCATTTCTTTACAAATAAAATCTCTATGCTAGGTCAGTGTTAGTCTACCACAGAGCAGCATATGCCAGTAGTTCATGTACTGTGGAACTTCATCTAAGGAGCCACAGCAAAATAGTTAAAATCATCAATTTCAGATTTTCTGAAGAACTCAAATATTCTAATCATGAAAACTCCTAAGTCCTAAGCTCCCATACCCTTTTATTTCAGGCAACTGGTATATCTTGGGAGTTCTTAGGGGAAAAAAACCAAAGCTCTGCATTTCCTGGAAGTCCAGGTGTAGTGGGTGTGTGCGCACACAGGTGTCAGTGGGTGTATGTGTGTCTGTCTTGCTTGACTCCACCCTCTGACAGCTACTGTGTTGGAGCACATCCTTTTTATCTGTTGTTCAAATGACATGTGTAGGAGAAACAGTTATTTACCTGCAGAACTTGAGAGGTATCTCAAGGTGTACAGTGTTGAGCCTAGCTGGTTAGAGAAGACTTGAGACTTCAGGGAGTGGGTTTACAGCTGACTTTGAGACTGAAGTAAATTGGCAACACAAACCATGGCAGCACTGTTTCTGTTCCTATTAGTGGGCAGGTTTGTATACTGAACTGGGGGGAGTGGTGGGGAGGGATGACCTTTTGAGAGGTGACTTCACAGAAGCGGCTAACTTTTCTGTTTGTACAAACCACAGCTGAAATATGGAAAAAGTGAATACTTGAACACTTTTGGAACAGCTTATGAACTCATGTGGCAGTAGTTGCTGGTAGTTGTGTTAGAGCCTTCCTGTCTTTTTAGAAAGAGAATTGGGCTGAACTAGATAAACTTTCTGCTTCGATGGTGATGTGGGACTTTGTTTAAAAGCATAAACTTGAAAAAGCTGTAATAGATGCTGTATGGAGAGTATTGGCTTGATTACTTGTTATTGATGTGGTTCTAATTTTTTTTTTTGACTGAGTCTTTAGCCTGACCATGACAGCACACAAGGCTACATAAATACTGGCAATATATGAATGTGCCATATGTATGTATGGCAGGTATTCAGTAAGTTTATCTTAGCAGTGCTTATAGAAACAAAATAAAGTGATTCTTAAGTTTTACTAAAAAATAAGGTTTCCTCATACTGCTGAACTTATCTAACTGGTATTAACTTCCTCTCTTCCCCACAAGGCAGTTGGGCAGATCAGTATACAGTAATGGTGCAGAATCACAGAATCATCTAGGTTGGAAAAGACCTTCAAGATCATCTAGTCTAACTGTCAACCCAAAATTAACAGTTCCCAACTACACCAGATCCCTCAGTGCTATGTTGACGCTACTCTGAAACCCCTTCAGGGATGGGGACTCCACCACCTCCCTGGGCAGCCCATTCCAACGCCCAACAACCCGTTCTGTAAAGAAATGCTTCCTAATATCCAGTCTAAACCTTCCCTGGTGCAATTTGAGGCCATTGCCTCTTGTCCAATCACTTGTTACTTGGTTAAAGAGACTCATCCCCAGTTCTCTGCAGCCTCCTTTCAGGCAGTTGTAGAGGGCGATGAGGAATGTATATGTTCAAACAAAAGATTGTTCAGTCTGTCTCCGGTGTCACAGGATGCTATTTGTATGTATGTAAACGTTAATTCTGGAGTTAGAATTAAATTCACTTCAGGCAGGTAATTCTTCTCCACAGCTCAATTGAAATAACAAGGTTAAAACAGCTGTTTGGTGCCAAATACTGTTTTTAGAGGATTCTGTGAAAGTGGTTTCCTGTTTGAAATGTGATCTCAATTTAACTTCCGTGCTTGGTTTTCCTGAAATAAGCAGCTGCAGACACTGTGTAAAATAGTTAACACGTTTAATAGGACTGCAGATGAAACCCATGACTCTGCAATGGCTTCACACTAATGATACTGCAGACGTGATGTATCATGTTGGATATTTCTGTTAATATCCCTGTTGTAAATCAGCATGATGTGCTCTAATCGTTGTGAAGAGGACAATGAGACTTGAGATAATGACCAGCATGTGATCTTCGCTCTCCAGGCATGTCAACCCTTTTTACATTCAAGATCTCAATTTTTGTATCTTAAAACACTTGTAATTAAACTTTGAGATATTTTACCCTAGGATTTCTGAGCTCATCTTTGAAGTGAAGATTTTTGTTGTGTTGTTTGGCCTTTTTTTAAAAATAGAGGATTTTTCTCCTTATTAATCTGTGTTTTCCATTAGGTATCTTTAAATTACCTTTAGAGAGGAATTGGTTTTTATGGTTTTCATTTGCTCAGAAGTAACACTGCTTAGTACTTTTTTTGAAAATCCTGGGGAGCTGTATAAACATGGGATGAGGGGAATTCCTTTTTGTGCTGTGGCAGCAGAAAAATGAAAGCTTTTGCTATGAATTACTTGCTCTGATATATATGGCAGAAATTGTACAGGCGTTACATATATTAAGGGTCTACTTTCAGTCCAGAAGTCTCAAGTAGTGGTTTTATCAGGACCCTGTGGTGTTGTCCTGATTTATTGCAAAGATCTGCAGAAATTGGACTGAAGTTTTTTCTAAAATTAGGTGCAAAAGGAGCAGCATGTCTTCTGTGCCAGCCCAACTGTTATGTGGTTTACCTTTGGCTTGTTTCAGTCTGGGGCAGATCAGGGTTTAACAATGTGGTGTGTCCTCAGTCAAAGCAAGAATAGGTTTTAGTTTGCGGTTCTACTTCTAACTGTGCCAGTTTGTGGCTTTTGATAACGTTATGCCTTTTGGAAAATTTGAGAGTTTTTGTAGGTCATGGAGAGTGTGGACATCAGCAAAACACCAGGATTTAGGCAGAGAGAGAGAGAGCAAGGAAAAAATGGAGCAAGTTGCTTGGTACAGAATGGGAATTGTATATTGACCATGCCTGGTGCTCTCAGTTCAATATATATATTTTAAATTTTTGAAAAAACTGAAACTGGAAATCCCTGACATAGTACAAAGAGAGAAAGAGATGGCTGGTGCCCTAGAACATACAGTAGAAATCATGCAGATAGAGAAGAGTGAGCTGAGCAAGTGCTGTGCCATCTGCTAGATAAGCTGTAGAAAAGATTACTTATTATGATGCTCCCTCTAAAGGGAAAACAGTTAGGATTGCATAATTGAATTAAAAGCATGAGATTGACTTTTCAGGTTTAGGTCATTTTATGCAGGCACTTGCAGCAGAGAGCTATTATACTTTATCATTCTGATTCATCTTTATTTTGCTCTGAGGGTGTTGCTGCTCTTAAAATCCCTCAGAGATGGGGGAGATTGTTGCTTGTATATACCTGTGCCAGCAACCTCTAATGTGGATAGATAGGGAGAGAAAATTGCCAGTTAGTCCTTTAATTTTCATGTTATTGCAGTGCTGATGAACTGTGGTGAAAGTCTTTTACTTGCAAAAGAGCATTAAAATGTGCACAGAAGTGTCACACAGGTGTGTCTCCTTATGAACCTCTTCCAGGTGTCCTGGATGCTAGAAGTTCTTGTCTTCTCTGAAGACCGTATGTGGTCTGGAATTTAGATTGCTTGTTTCTGAAGTAGTAACAACCTGAAAGAAAACCTTTTGCAAGACCAGCCAGCCTGTCTTTCATTGTGTATCCTATTTACCTTCAGTGGTTTTGATGATGATGTTCCTGTCATGTTTTCCTTTTTATTCTTAGATATATTTTAGAACTTGCTTGATGTTTCTCAATTTTAAGTTTTTATATATATATATATATATATATATATATATACATATACATACACACACACACTTAATCTCATACCTGTTTCTCTTTACATTTTATTTCTCTGGTAGCTGTCTCAAATGAGCCTATAAATCTGTCATCTCAAGCTGTGTTACATGTGTTATGAACTTGGGTAGAAGTAAAAGCATAATTCTATGCAAAAGCCCTTCAGGGTACTAAATGCTCAAACAGAATTAATTCTTTATATTGCCAAGGTGAAGGAATTGCTGGTGAAAAGAAAGCAAATTCAACTGAGATACCGTCACAAAAACAACTTCCAAGGAATGTATCTTTTTCCCAGCACTAGAAGTTGAAGTGGTAGCAGTGTAGTCGAACGTGTTTATTAATGTTCTCGTTAGTTTATAAATTTCTAAGTAGCATTACAGCAGTGGTTATGAGCTACTGGAGAGCTTCATAACACTAATATGGAGCGTGCTAGTTAAGAAACAAAGCAAATCTTTGGTTTTGACCGAGTAGTTTACTTGTAGAATTACAATTTCATGCTTTGAAAAAAGTGGAAAGGGGGAAAACATGGCAGTATGTTTTTGTTTTCCATGTTGCTGTTCTTTACTGCTTTCCTTACAATTGTTTCCCCTACATCTTTATACTATTTTTTATTTTGTGTGAGGTGGGAAAACTGAAAGGGGTTTGTAGAAGTACAGTTACTGTTTAGCTTTGACGTCAGTTGTTACTGACTTGTGTGATTTCTGGACCTAAACATTTTGTTCTTATCTTTTAATATGATAATCTGTTCCTGGTTTGGGTTTCAAGGTAACTGTACCCTTGTGATATAGAAGCATGTGATCATTTCTGTAAATACATGCATATTTAAGAATGACAGCACACCCTGTTAAGCTTACAGTACGTTCCAGTCCACTCTGATGTTTGTGCCTCGATTTTTTCATATTAAACATTTCTCCTGTATTCCAAGCACAGGAATTGGTTTGTATGTTTATGATACTGTTCATGTTAGCTGATCCGAAGTGGCCAGGAAAAACAACTGTTTGGTGACCAGGTCGTTCCTGTTGCAGATGCGTATTCAATCCTTTGAGAACATGAAGCTCAATAGTTTTATTTCCCAAACTGCTACACTCTATGAATAAGGAGGAGTTTGTACTCGGTGAAAACTGCCACGCTCTATGAATGAGTTTGTACTTGGTGGGTCAATTCCCTATGCATTAAGGTAGTAACCAAGGAAAAGCAGTAATGCCAGACTGGAAGCATCTGTAGTATAGCTGCTTGCTGATTGAAGTAGCAAAAATGCTTTTGTCTCGGTGGAATTATTTTGTTGTGGGTTTTTTTATTTTTCTTTTAAATGAGGGAGTGAAAGCATATATAGTCAAGTTCCCAGGAAAACCTACCACAAGGTGTGTAAATAATTGAGCTAACCTGGACGTATTTTGAATATTTGCTGAATTTAGATATGAGGACAAAAGAAAATCTGCTGCTTTAATAATCCAGACATGCCATGGGATTACCTGTTGTGCTCATGGAAGAGCAGGGTGCTACCAAAAGCATGAAGACTGGTCTGTACTGTGTGTCCAGTTTTGGAAAAATATAGTTGTGGTGAGAAGACCTAAGTCTGGCATATCACTTTATGATGTAAAAACTAGCAATGTCAATAAAAGAATTTAATTTTCACTGGCTTTGTCTAGTTTTATGACTGTTACTACAGTGTTTAAGCTGGCTGGGACATTTCAGAGAGACTTCAGAATTAATGTGCTTTAATAGCTGCTTTTAAAGTTATTCAGTAACAATAATCTTATGAAAGCAGATCAAATACAGTAAAAGGCTACTATGTCTGCAATTTGTTTGTAAGGTTTTTTGTTAGTAGTGTGTTGTAGCAGGTGGAGAATGCTTATGCAGCAAAAGATTCAGTGTCTTAGTCTTACTTGAAAAGAGTGAGGTTGAATGATCAAGAGGGAGTCTAAAGAAGGCCACTTCTAGAAAGTTACAAGTGAACTTTTTTATCTACTAAAAATTATTTAACCAAGTCCATTTTCTAGTATGGTGATCATACTGCATGATGTACCTCTCAAGGACAGGAAACAGTGCCTGCCAACAAGAGGATTTGGAATACGTGATTGGGATATATAAGGTTAGCAACTTGTCTGTCCTGTTTATTATAATTAATCAACTCTTTTTTCTTAATCAAACTTTTTTTTTTATAGGAATCTGTTTACCAGAAAGCAAAGTGCAAGATTTGAAAAACAAAATGATGTGGGATGGAAGTTGTTTGGAAAAGTACCTCTCAGAGAAAACTCACAAAAAGATGCAAAGAAAATACAAAAGGTATTTGTTTAATTCTGTGTTAGGATTAGTGGTGAATGTAGAAGCCAGTTAAGTTTATGATCTGCGTATATGACTGTGAAGCATGTTTGAGTTGCACCCAATTTCTTGGACAGTATCAAAGAAGGTTCTTAATTGAAATTTTACTTCCATTATAATAGCATTGTTCAAAAGAATGAATAGAATGTATTCTACATGGCTATTGCATTGAATGCTCCATAAAATCATGTACCACTCTGGTATAAAGCATTTCATGTGAAGATTCAAAGTATATGAGTGTGTGGCTTTTTTATAACCAATCTTAGTAGGTATTTTGAAAGTCTTTCAAATTTCTTTATCTTGTTCTAGCTTTCACTGGTTTGTGGCCTTTGTGTCATAGACCCATGCACTTTAAAGGGGAATTGTGTTCCACTGGGTCTTGGCTTATTTGTGTTTAAATAGTAATGAAAAATACAGAGGTTTAAGATAGAGTGAACATGGTACAGTGCCAGAAACTTGTGTTGGAATGCTAGTTTCACCCATTTCTTGTTTTCTGAAGTATTTGCCATTTGGAATTTAAATTTTCCATGTGTGGGCCTTGATGAAAATTTGGTTACTGACTTGGAATGTTGGAACAATACAACACAGTTCAGAAAAAGTGAATGGAATATTTTTTTTTCCTTGTACAGTATAGTTCAAAAGAGAGTGTGTATTGAAATTGTTTGTTGAAGTGGATCCTTGAATAGAAACAAACTTTAAAAGCATCAGAAACATTAAAGAATTTGGATTTCTCTATCCCTTCATTGCTGCTTGACTAGTTTTGATCTTGGTTTTTATGTATGTCCGCTGCTTATATTTGCCAGTAGTTAGATCCATGATTTGTCAAACTTTAGTGGCTGGTTTTGGGGGTGGGGAGGGGAGCGAAGAGGTTATAGCTATAGCATTATCACATTGTTGTCAACATAACATTTCGGAGGACTGATTCTGTTACCATAAATTCAGTCTCAAAAGAACACCCTAAGACTCAGGTTGATGTTTTAGAAGGCAGGCATTCTTTATTGCAGTGCTGGATGCACGGGGGATCATTCCATTTAACGTGCATACTAAAAGACAAAGCACACTTATATACAAAAAAGGATATGAATATTCATGTAAATTCTGAGAAGTACACAAGTACAGTACTTATTTCCAGAGGATCTAATGCATATCTTAATACATTGTTCAAGCTACTAAAATTCGAGGAAGGGTCTCAGAGGGGCTTCTGTGGGGGTTTTCAGTGGTCTGTGATTGTCCCTAGTGGTTGCTGAAGAGGTATCTTAGTGGTGGGTTTTTTTTGTTTTTTTTTTTTAAATATATACAGCCTCATCTTGGCTCATTGCTCTGTCTCTAAAGTTTTTCAGCTTTCTTATCTTTGACTGCCACAGGTGTCTGTTGGTTTCTCTGCCCTCCCTGGGATGTACCCATCACAACTACAAAAATGATGTCCTTGGGTGCATTCTTGTCTGAGGCCCCTTACAGCAATTATGTCCTTGGGTGCATTCTTGTCTGAGGCCCCTTATGGCAATTAGCACCAACTGCTTGCAGGCATCAGCTAGCAGACATCAGTTCTACTACAGATGAACCCAATCACAGTGCTAGTGAATCAAACTGCCTGCCTTCCCAATGGGGAAAAATCTTGTGAAATCCAACTGTGTGGTCAGTAATTGAGCTCCTCTAGTGATAAGAAAATGTTCTCTTTCAATCTGTCTGTCCTGTTTTTGGCTGGGGTAGAGTTAATTTTGCTCCTGGTAGCTGGTACAGTGCTGTGTTTAGGATTCGGTGTGATAATAATGTTGATAACGCACTGATGTTTTAGTTGTTGCTAAGTAGTGCTTATTCTAAGTTAAAGATTTTTCAGTTTCCCATGCTCTGCCAGCAAGCAGGTCCACAAGAAGCTGGGAGGGAGCATGGCCAGGACAGCTGACCTGGGCTAGCCACAGGGATATTCAATACCATAGAATGTTGTGCTCAGTATATAAACAGGGGGGAGTGGCTGCTGAGGTCAGTGGGTGGTGAGCAGTTGCATTGGCATCACTTGTCTTTTCTTGGGTTATATAGATATATCTATTAAAAAAAAATTATATTACTTTTCATTACTATCATTACTATGTTTTATTTTAGCTATTAAGCTGTTCTTTTTTAATCTGTGAGTTTTACCTTCTTTTTTTTGTTTTTTTTCCTTCTGCTTCCAATTCCACTAGGAGTGGGGAGTGAGTGAGTGGCTGCATGATGCTTAGTTGTTGGCTGGGATTAAGCCACGACATTGTCTCACTTGGTCTGGGATTTTTGGATTGCACATATGCATTTTATGTGTTTGGGGCTTTTGTTGTATTTCATTCAGTTCTTGCTTCCTTGTTCAAACCACTAGAAGAGTAGGGAGGTTTGCGTGGAGAGATTCCATGTAGTAAGAACTTAAAAAACAGCTGCTGTGTGTGAAAGGAGAATGCTGATTTGAAGGACTGTGCTGCTTAATTCAGGGTAAAGTGCCCTGGAAATCCATGTGCGTTGTGACTGTTCTTAGCTGTAGCCAGGCTGTTAAAAGTGAAGTAGAAGCAGCTTTTTGAAGCTGTCGCTATGATCAACCATTCAGACTTCATCTACAGATTGTCTTGATACAATTGACAATTCCAAAGTGTTCTCCAAAGATATTTGATGACACGATTGAAGCTTAATAACTGCAGTATTCTGCGTTATTTATCTATTCTTTGATAAGTGGATAAACAATTTATTAACATTTTTGTGGATAATGCTGGTACTGTGAATATTTTTCCTTTAGATACAAACTATCTTACTCTGTGAGTATTCAGGAACATTACAGCTTTGGTTGTATTAAATTTGTTAGAAAAGAAGTAGCTATTAAAGAATTATGTGGTATGGCATCCAGCCATTAGTGAGTTTCTGGCAAGATTGCAAATCTGAAACAATTGTCTCCAATGCCTCTTGGATAACAATAACTAATTCTTCCTAATTTATTTGGCACTTTCCTGAAGTTATTTTTGACATGTAGACTTTGAGACATGAGTAATGTTGTAAATAACTAATTGAACCTCACCAGCATCCAAAAGCACATCCTGGTTTAGGTTACCACTCACAGGTTGCTTTGACAAAGTAGCACTTGTGTCACAGTTTTCTGCCCATTTGGAGGCATGCTTTTAGCCTTTTGATTTGTGCCTAAGGAACTTGCATATGTGTAAGTGTAGGAGGTGACAGCATATGGCTATTGGAATGCTGCTGGTTGGCCAGTTCCTTCTCCTTTCTGGTAGAAGGGGTACTAGGCCAGAAGAATAAATGTTCTGTCTCTATTTCTGCCTTGAGGTATGTATTTTATGTCCAAGGTCAGAAAAGTAGGTGCTTTAAAGATCCTTATCTTGGGTATTGAAGAATTTGGAGGTAGGCAGTGAAATGTGGGAGTTGGGGAAGAAGATGGCTGTGGTCAAGGTAAATGGTTGGTGGTGTAAATTGTTTCAGTGTCTGCACTTTTTCCTGTGGGACATGAAACAAGGTGCCTAAATTATATTTTTTGACAGGTGTCTATTAATGTCTGTGTTTTATGTATACTTTACTTGAAATGGGGCATGATTTTTTTTTTTAATTAATTTTCTTTCCAGAAGTGCTGGGGCCTTCCTTAAAGCTCAGTGCAGTGGGAGTTACGCTTGCATTATTTGAAATCCGCTATAACCACTAGGTGCCCTGAGAAGCTGATTGATTGGGGATGCAGCGTTGGTGACAGTTTTGGAGCTTGAGACTCCATATCTTGATCACCAGTGTTTCATGACTTGATTACCACACTGTCTTACGCAAAGAGATGTGAAAAACATTGTGGCACAGTCTTACAGGAACTTGTCAGTATGAGAGCGGAGTCTTGAGGATTAGGCGGTGAACAATGGTGACAATATTGTAATTGTCAGCTCTACTATTGTGTAGAGCACACAGTTCTAGTGCAGAATGCCACCCAGACAGAAGGGACTAATTCGGAAGTATTCTTTTAACACAGCATTGTGTGTAAGTTCCTATACACTTTAAGAAAATTAAACTGGAGGGAGAAAAGGGAGAGTCAGTTTTTGGGACATTGTGGGCAGTCAGCAGGGTTTTGAAACAAACTGTTGATCTCTTGAGTTAACATAGTGATTCATAGCAGCAGTCACCTGTCACTCCATAATATACATTTCTGATTATATTAACAACTGGGCTTGTGCAGACTTCATGAGAAATAGTTAGACATAGCTGATGTGCTGCTGGCCACAATTTTCGTGAGCATTGCTTCTTTCCTGTAGTACATTTTATTCCATCTTCTGTATGTGCAAGTTTATCTGTCTTGATTCATAGGATTCAGTACTCTGACAGACTTAATTCTCATGTTTTGTGCCTGCTGACATGATGTACAAAAGAATTGCATCTTGGCATGCTCTTTTGTAACTAACTTTTCATCACTCTGCCTCTTGAGTATTCATCTGGTTTTGTACTGAAGAGATACTCAGTGCTCTTAAAAGGTTTCATACCTATTTGCTGGTGGCAGGAAACGGGTGGGCTCCTGAGAGTCTGCTATGTGAGATGCCTCAAGTTTGGGAAAGGGTGGAGATACAGACTGTGCTGTGCTTTTGAGCTTGAGCCTCTGCCTCCTGTTCCATTTCCTGCCTCTGTTGGTGCTGGTACTTGAAACAGGTGGGTTGTTTATTGAGCAAGAGCCTTTCCATTCTCTCAGGCTTGACTCACTGATTCTTTTCAAGGAAAAAAAAAAACAAACAACAAACTAATTCATACCATAGAGTCCAGGTCTTACTGCAAGATGTCTGCTCACAGTGATGTTATTGTTTATGGGGTGAAATACTCATTAGCCTATAGATTGTAGGAGACTCAATCTGCCTAACTGCAGAGGCTCTTGAGTAGTGTTTCTATTAGCAAAATCTTAGTTTAAGTTTATTCTGAAAGGCAACTTAAAGGAAAGGTAATAAAGTCTTCATTGTGATTATTACTTGGTTATGGTTTCCCATCTTGAAAAAAAGGAAGAAATAAAATTTAAGTTGCATGTAACTCATTTAGACTATCAGAAGTTCTTTGGATTATCTAAGATGCCACAAAACAGCCTCACCATAGTAGTAGCTATGGTTATCATTTTCTGTTTGTATCAGTCCTCGAGTTTCACATACCTAGGGACATCTATTTGATTGTACTTGCTTGGTATGAAGCTCTTTGTGTACAGAAACTAACTTGACTGAGCCACCAAGCAGTTCTTTCTCAGGTCAGCTTCTTTTGCTTCTGGACAGACCTTAAAGAAATCCTTTGTGCCAGGTCATTAATTAGAGCCCTGTGGCTATCCCATTAATTTGGCTGTACAGTCCTTTAAGGGAGTTCATTGGTATATTCATCATTCCATCTTCTGATACCTTTATCATATGGAGGAAATATTATTTTTTTTCTGCAACAGGATGAACAAAGTGGACTGCAAACTTAAATAGTCTTGTGAAAGGTAAGGATGATGTGGTTTTGTGCACATTTTTAAACTTATATAAAGGGAACAATCTTTAAAATACATTCTCACTGTACATTGTTCCGATATTTCCCCAAAATAATCTTGTCTGAGATTGAAGTAAATTTTCAAGAAAGAATGCAATTTTAAGATACGTGCTTATGTAAAGTACAAAAGAGGAAAAAAGTAATTGAACTGCAAAGTGGGTAAAAATTGATCTTAGAAATACCAGTTTTGGCTTCCTTGCCTTCTACTTGTAAAATAAATAGATAAATTATGAAAACTCCAGACCCTCAAACTTCTCTTGCTGTTCACAAGTTGAATGTTGTTATACTATGACTGAAGATGGCTGTACATACACAACTGAGCCAAGCACAATATGGAAGGAAAAGTAGCATTTTCTTTTTCCCCTCTGACCAAAAAGACAGGTTTCTGAGCTCATAAACCTTTTCTCAAGTCCTATAAAAACTCTTCTGACAGCCCTCAGTTGTTCAACTAATGTATATATGGCATAGCATCATACTGTATTTTAACAGTGTGGGAATTAAAATCACTCCAGCTAAGTTGTTGTTTGTCCTACTTTTAATGCTGACCATATACATGAATATTAGTCTTTTGGTTAAGCATCAATATTGGCATATGCTTAAGTTGAATTGCTTTGTATGGTCACTAAGAGCTTTTGTACAGCTTTTTTTCCAGTTAAATTTTTAAAGCTTAAAAGCTGTCAGAACAAGTAATTTCATCCAAGTAGCTGGAAGTGCAGGTTTACATGATTAATTTTTTGTGTCAATTATCGTTAGGAATCCTGCTTGAGCAGAACTGGTTATGTCAGATGCTTTTGTAATTGATGTGTGAAAATGCACTAAAAGACAGATAATAGTACTTCACTGAGAATAAAGACTGAAGTTCAATTATCTTCCCTTCCAGTGGACTATAAAATTGAGCTAGACTTTGCAGCCACTTTCTTCAAGGAACTCTTTTCACGATTGGCAAGAACAGCAGATATAAATACTGTATGTTTTAACTTCTTTCTTTTTTTCCCCAGTGTTTTCATTATTGAATGCTCTTGAAAAATAAATTCCTTTATTCAAGAAGAGGTAAAATTGTTCTCAGCATATCATTTGGTTGTCTGCTCTCATGTGATCAGTCTTCACAGAACTTGTTTACAACTGGCCAGTCGAGATCTTGTGTATTAAGAGACTAATGTATATAGAGAAAAGTAATATTTTAGATATATCCAAGAGACATGTTACAGCTGTATTCTCCACAGGAGCAGTTTAAATGAAATTACTTTTTTTTTTTAATAGCATGTATACCTTCTCTTTTTTTCTGTAATAGGAAAATCCATTTTCCAATCAGTGTAACTTTTTTCCCTTCCAAATCTGTGACTCTATGCAGACTGTTCAATTTAACTGTATGAATTACAATAAGAGTAAGAACTCAATGGAATGTCTTTGTTTCCTTCGAGTTTCAATACCAGAAAAATTCAGCACATATAACACTTGAGGCCCTTCCGTAACAATCTTTACTCATAAATTCAGGTCTAAATATTTGATGATCACATTTGCTGACATTCTGTATCAGAATATTTAGCATTTCTAATAGCAGTTCCTTAACACTAAAAAGTAGCTATGATTTTTAACCTAGGGTTTGTCACCTTCCCGAACTTTCAAGGATTTATTTTCAAAAGCCACAGTGCTCTCTTGTGGGGGGTGGGGGAGACTTTTTCTTTTAGGATTCAAAAAAATTAATTACTGGTCGGTTGGATTCCTGCCATGAAGCCACCAATAATGAAAACAGTCTGTCCACCTCAGGTGCAGTGGAAAACTACCGGGGTTTATGTGCAGCTGTGAGTAACAAGTTTGTGTGAGGCCCTGGGAGCAGATTCCAGGCATGCTGTAGGTGGAGTGGCAGTGTAAGAGCTCATCGTCAGGCTTTTCAGCACACCTTGCCTGTTCTGCCCTTACCACTACAACAAAGTCATTTGAGCCAGACTGTTCAGCCTTGATGATCACATTAATACAATATTGCTTCTATCATGCAACCTGCCAGCAGTGTGTTCTCACTCCCTCCTACCAAACTATTTTGATTATTTTTTTTTCCTCTGATCGTTCCTGTATTTGTTTCTTTTGAGGAGGAGGGAGATGGAGAAGTCTTATTCTGTATTTGTTTCTTTTGAGGAGGAGGGAGATGGAGAAGTCTTATTCTTTTTTGGTACCAATGCTAAAATTTCCCAACTGGGCTGTCTTCAGCTGGAGACACAACAGGCTTTCTTTTAGGAGTGATGCGCTAACAGGAAATAATGATTTACCAATTATATATTTCTGTAATAATTAGGTCATGACTATATATGGGATCACCATTCCAGTCATTTAAAAACAATTGTACTTAAGAGGCTTACTCTGCACTATATGATAAAGTGAAGATGAGCTCTTGAAACAGCTAAATGCATTGCTTGGCTCATAGGTGATGCTTTTTCATGGGATAAATAGTTGAGCTTATAACAGTATTTTAGGAAGAATCTTCATAAATTTATTTGTGTCAGTTATCACTCAAGTTGCTCTTCACTTGATTTTCCTTTTTTTATTTAAACAATAATCCTAAATGATTGATAAGACCGCTTTACTCAAAGTCTGTTTTTTGGCTTGAACCTATTAGGTGGAAAAGTGTTGCAAAGCAACAGCAGCCAGCAAGAAATACTGAAAGAAATTTCAGCCCATGCCTCAGACAGACAGTGATAAAAGCTCCTGTTGAGAGCTGTATGTTTTATCTATGGTGGAAAAAACCCCCAAAAAAACAAACCAGAGGAAAGTCTTCTGACTGCTGACGTGGAGGTTCTTGTGCAGCTCCATGTGCAAGAGCACTCCAGATGGAAGCCGTGCAGCATGGCTGGCTGGTGCCACGTGTTCTACATCTGCAGCCCTCTGCTGATGGGTGGCAGTTGTCTAAAAATACTGAGTTTTTCTAAGTGTTTGTCTGAACCATGCTTTACGCTGTGTTCAGATGGTCCATTCAGGGCCTTTGGAAGAGGAAGTGGTTGGTTCAAGCTGACTGCTGATTCTGGGGGGAGCTAGATCTATGATTTTGCATAAAGCATTGTCTTCTTCTCATACTAGTTTGTCTTTGGATAGATCACTGGATAAATCATTGTGACTAATGGCCATAGCTATTAATGATGGGGTGAGTGTTTGCATGTAGACTTCACACTTTAAAGCATTCACACTTTAGACATTCACACTTTAAAGCATTCTAGGCTATAAAATGTGTAGTGCATTTTTGCTGTTCTGCAGTAGAAGTCCTAGGATGTAAATGAGTCACTTCCTGTGTTCTCCTCCTCTGGGTTAATTTCTACTCGTCAGCCTTCAAAAAAGGCAGGATTTAGATCTGTCATAGTGTGCCTAAGTTCCTTTTTTTTTTTTTTTTTTTTAAGAACAAAGAAACAAAAGCGCAGATGCAGTACAAGAAGGCATAGTTACTGTGGTTAGTTTAAAACTTAGCTATGCTTATTCTTGTTGCAGTTTCTAGAAATAAAGGCCTAACTCTAATCTTTCCACTTAAGGATTATAACCCAAAACTTGCAAGTTGTCTTAATGCAGTGCTATTTCATGTCTGTCTTCTGATCAAATTAAAAATATTATTTTATTGTAATAATATGTAAATAGCATCTAATTATTGTGAAAGAAAAATAGAGAAAGGAAACCTGGTTTGTCACTGAAGTCCGAAAATATTTTTTTTCCAAGAACTGTGCTAGATAGATTATTCAGCAATTCCAGTAGACTGTATTACGTTACAAAGAGTGTGTTGCCCTTGTCCTGACTTGAAAATTACCTGCCTCAAACAAATCTGCTATCATATTTAACAGAAAAAAGCAGGAGTAATAGCTCCTATCCTCAGTAAATGAAGGGGTAATTTAATACTGTGGCATAAGGGGGTTGTTCCTGAATATTTTAATAATAGAAGAATGTAATACGACCCATCCAAGTATCATAATCTAGCAGACTAGCTGCCAAAGTGCTGCTTTTGAACTTCTTTTCTTATGTTATAAACTTGTGAAAGCACAAAATAAGTGATGAATGTCAGGCTAATAGAAAATGCAAGCTTTGAGTATCAGTTTTAACAGTTATGACAAGCTATAAAATATATTTTGAAAGGAAGTGAGAAGCTGGTTTTCTTCCTTTTCTGGTTTTAAAGCTCTTGTTTTAGTTTTATCTCTCTTTTTAAAACTCCTCATAAATTGTCTGGGTCAAAAGCCCTTGGAAGCTGGAAGGATCTTAAATAGGTGTAACAGGTGGTGTTTAAGGACAGGTGTTCTTTGTGGCATGAAGATAATAAATAGAAGCATAAGCTTTGTTAGATGCTATTGCAGTTAAAATGTCAGCTGGCTATAGTCTCTACTGAAAGGCCTGTTTCATAGCCACTGGTATGTTTCAGGGGAAATGCAGTAAGTTCAAAGTTGTCCAGTGAGATGATAAAATTTGTCATAATTGAAACAGTTATTATACTTTGTAGCCCAAGTTGATGCTTAGCATTAGGTGGAATATAAGTTCACATGGCACAAGATTATTTTTAAATGCAGGAAGCCACAAATTCATGGAAAACCGCTTCACTTATGAGGATGAAGTACACAGCTCTTCCTACCTCGAAAATTTCAAGTCCAGGGAGGACAACTTTTCAGAAGACCTGATACACTGGTGGAAGTTTGTTCTGATTTTTTTATTAAATGAGAATCCAACGTGCAGCTGTCATTTGTGTGTCTGCTAGTGCTTACAGATAGATACTTAAACACCTACATGTTTGTGTAGCCAGTAAGTTTTTTCAGTATATTAACCTTCCACCATCCATGCTGATAAATATCACACAGGAGGTTTTTGGATTTTTTTTTTTCCCCATGAGTTTTTTGAATGCAAATAGAAGTCCTGTAGAGAGAGGAGGCCTGGAAATATTGGCACATACTCTAGAAAGCTGCATCACACAAATACTTGGCAAAACTTTTACTGTGAAGCAAAGCTGGAGATAAATCCTTAGACAGGTGTGTAGCCTCCAAATGTTGTGGTGGAACTGCCTATCCTAACAGGAGATTAGAACTTGCATTGCTAAAATGTAAAACTGAGAAAACTTTGCTAGACTGCAATATTTTATTTTTGTGTTAAGCATAAGCAAGCTCCCAAGAAACCTGACCCAAAGGTTTTCTTTGTCTGTCTTCTATTTTATACATTCAAGCTTCATCTAAAATTAAAGAATGGGGGGAGGTGAAGGTTTTGAAAGGCTCTTACCATGCTCACTAGCAACAGCAAACAAAGCTGATGTTCTTTGGCTCTGCAAATGAATGGAGTTACTGTATGTACATTACTGGAAACTCTGAGGATCCAGATGTAAGGATTTTAAAAAGCCAGACTGGTACTTTTTCCTTAAATGTCTTTCTGAAGTAAGACTGTAAAAACATTTCTTCAAATTTTATGTTTTCATTCTCCCTCTCTTTCTCAGAGGACACGATCTCATTTTTCAGTATGATTTTATTACACATTTTTTTGGCCTGTTAGTAATCTTCACATAAACTTTCTTTTACTATTGAGAAGTTTTCTTTCTCATGGCAAAGTTCAGTTGAAACAGTTTTATGAATATTAAAGCCTGGAAATAGTCATCATTTTAAGATAGACTATGAAGATATGTTGCCTTCCTTCATACATTTTATTTATATTTGTGTGTAGCTTGACAACTTAAGGTTAAGTCTTGAGAAGAGATGAGACTGCAGCTTTTTAAAGAAGATTATATTCAGGAAAAGTTACAGGTTGATCCCTTTTTTTTTTTCTAAAATTAAACATAGTATGCACTAAAGTCCACCAATCCAAACAGATGATGAGAGATAGGAAACACACCATCAGTGTAAGTACAGAAGAAGCTGTTATGAGACATATAAGAAATTGGCACCAGTAACTTCTTCAAGGGTAGTTTCAGGGATCAGAAAAGTAAACGTGGGCATAGAAAACCACTCAGAAGCTTTAGTGCAATAGACTTGTCACCTTGCTTTTCCATAATTTCAGAGGGCAGACAAGTATCAAACTTGAAAATGTCAGAACTCCTTAGAGATACACAAATCTTGATAAGGAATCAGAATCAAAATTAGTAGAGGGATTTGAAAAGCAGGGAGGGAAGTGGAATGGTTAAAAGTATCAAGCGAAGTACCTTTTCTCACACTGGTTTGGTATACCTACTGAAGTCATGCAGCTGAATGCAAGCCTGTGCATACTTGCCTACATAGACAGCTGTTTGCAAACAAAAATAGTGACTGTGCTGTGGTCGATATCTGAACAGCATAATAATATGAGGGAGTTGTGCATGGCAAAGTAGATGATAACTCTTGGGTGACTTTATACTCTCCCGAAGATTGCAAGTACCTGAGGTCATATTTGCAAGATACAATGCCATATTCCTGTAACTCCTTTCTTATATCCTGGAGTTAACCCAGTCCTTTGGCCATTTCAGAATGGTGTCAGCATGAAGCTGATGTGGCATAGAGAGTCCTTTTATTTGTGTCTTGCTCAGAATGAGGCGGAAGTTTCTGACATGCTCTTCAGCCAGACTGAAGAGCATGTTATTTGAGACTAGATAGGAAAGATAAGTTTTCTTCTGCAACATCAGCACTACTGTGAAATGGTTGAAAGAAGTTGCTGAGAGATTATTTGGAAGGGTATGGTGCTGAGGCTATACAGAAAACTGAGCTGGGGAGATCAGTGAGTGGACATACATACAGTTTATGTAAAATTATGTTTTTACATGAAGTCCATATCCAGTGTCATATCAGTCCCTGGAAGTGACATTTAAGGGATATGCTGAAAACAGGTGTTGGTAATATTTTTATTCTGGCAGATGTTTATTTAAAAAAAAAAAAAAATAAAAATCATTTAGCTTCTATTCTCTAGCTCAAGCATTTACCAGATGCTTGCCCTGCCGGAAGCCTTTTCAGTAGATGTTTCCACTTGTTTGATACCGCAGTATATCAGATAGTATATAAGGAAACTGTGCACGTGCTTATATATGCAGATTACATTACATCCTTTTCAGTAGTAGGGTTTTTTTGTTACTGTGACTCATGTCAGAGTCTCTTGTAACAGCATGCTGTACAATCTCATTAAAGATCCCACATTTGACAATAAAGAGCTGTTCTTAAGCTGCGTGTTTCGTAGGTATGCTTTGTGTCTCAGAATACTTCAAATATAAGGAAATACTCTAGGTTCCCTCCTTTTTAATAAAGCCTGTCACTCTTGTGAACCAAAAAGCACTTAAATTATTTACATACAGCACAAATGAAATGTGAACCCTGTGGGTGAGAATCATCTGATACGTAGCAGGTTGCATGATTAGAGGTGACAGACTCCAAAACAGCAAACTGTTATTCTTTCTTGGAAGACCTAACTTGGCCTTACCTAGGCTTAGGTTTTAAATGTTCCTTAATTTGATGCTTTTGTTGCTCAAAATATGATGCTATAAAAACACGTACACATTAAAAGTGTTAAAATAGCACAGTGGCTGGAGCACAGGACTGCAAAGCAGAGTATTATGTGGCTTCTAGTTCTCTTTTTAATGTTAACCTTTTGGAAGTTGTGTGTGTTATTTTATTCGTTTAACTTCACTGTGAGTGTGTGAGACCATAGTTGCAAGCCCAAGCTCTGAAGCACCTGCAATCAGAAGAGACAAGTAGATGCTTCTCAGGGGAAAAGGGGGAAATTTCAGAGCACTTGAAGTGATGCCTAAAACTAGGTAGTGTGAGGTTTTCCTCATGTGAACTGGCCCTAGCGTCTTACTCTTACATTGTTTAAGCATTCCTCGTTCATTAAGTAGGGAACAGGAGAATACCGTGGTACTAAAGATGAGAAGGATGTCCTGGTGGAAGATAAAACTTCACACACGTGATGTTATTTCTGTCAAGTTCTGTCATCATATTGCTATCTTCTGCTCTAGGATCCTTTCTGTAACATAAGAGGATTAAATATATATATAGAGGTAAGTAAAGCAAGTAGGGCTGATAGTTCTTGAACTAAATAATTGTAGAACTTGCCAGATCACTTTGGCAAAGTGTGCACGCTGAGTGTGCACCTTGGCTTTCTCAGGTTGTTAAATCAGTAACTAATAGACTAATTGCGTTTCAGAGTAGTTCTGTACTGGTTTTGAAGTTATATAAAAAGCCCTCATACATATCCCTTAAGGAATTGTTTCAAATTTAATATCTGAGCTCAGCAGTTTGTATTCTCTTTCTGTTAAGTTTTGAAGGATATACTTATAATCCAATCTTTGCCTGAGGTGTCCGTCTCCTTAAGTTCTCTTTGATTACTGTATATATAAGAGCCTCCACTAAAATTACTTTTTTTATAGCCTGGTGCCATGTCAAGCATCCAGTGTTAGTTTTCTGACCCAAAGATCATCACAAGTTTCATGATCTGATGGTTTCAGTTAAGGTTCTGAAAGAAACAGTCCTGCTGTTTGTTCCTTTTTCCTTCCTTTTATTTCCACATTTACATTGCCCCACAGCAGACATAACCAGAGTAGCCAAACTGATCCAGCAAAACAAAAGGTTAGTTTTTAGCAGTATCATTTCCCTCATCTAGTTCATTGTACTAGTTGTTGTACAAGTAGTTGTGTATTAGTTACACAACTACTTAATGAGGGCACAAAAAAATGTTGTGAGGAGCCAGAAGGGCAGGGGAGGGCAGTGAAGTACTGGGTGTGTACCAGCTTAAATCAGTCTGTTAAACCACTTCATAAATAAAAGGCAAGATATTGCAGATGGACAGATGAACATGCAGTAGAAAGCTATGAAGCAGCAGAAAGGAATGTCGAAGCAATATTTAGGTAGCAGTCAGAATCAAAACCCAGGAAAACTAATTGTCTGTTGTTTGTGCAGACCTGGTCCAGTTGCTGTCTCGTGGAAATTCCAGTGGAAAAAATACCATGTAATTAAAGCTTCTGCATAACTTGTTTGAGTAGCCTCAGGTACTTTCATAATTATGGCAGCCTAGAAATAGTGACTGCTACCAACTGCCTGTGTAATGTGTGGCTAGCTGTGGTTTGACTTACAGAGCATACTTAGCTTTTCACCCCACAGAAGTGTCTTCCCATGTCACTCACCAGCATCACTTTCTCCCAGTCAGTGTTTTGCAGAATCCATAGTTGGTTGAGATCATCTTTCTGTGGACTGACAAATGGCTATTTCCTATGTCCAGAAGAACTGCAGTATTGTTCTATTTTCAGCCTGTGAAACCATGGAGATTTACCACAAGAATATTGTTGTCCACCTAAGGTTGCTCTTCCTTGTGATCTGAAGTTTTTTTCCGTGTTAATAGCTGTAATATTAAAGAAGTGGGTTTTGATACATGCAATAATTTACTGCTTCAGATAGCTTATGAGAAAAAGCATTAGCATTGGAGGCTATAGTGCCTCATGAGCTACTTGCCATTGTGGTAATTATTAGTGCTCTGAGACTGGATGCTTGGATGGCAGATGTCTGTAATTAATTGGTAGTGGCGGGAATGAAGATGAGATACTTTTAAGCAGTGAGGTGATCCTCATTTGGTATTACACTGCTGTGTCCATGAATTAGATGAGAAGTCTCAGGTTGAAAGCAATAGCTGATACAACATCTAGCACTTTTAAGAAAATGAGTTATCTCAGCCTTTACAAAGCACCTCTTGAAAGCAGAATAGTTAAATGACTTTGGTTGTTTTCAAGTCTGTCCCGGCTGCTCATTTCGTGATTACGGATCAAGCTTTGATAAAGACCATGAGCAATGCAGGCTGGCAGCTGCAAACCGTAGGCAATGAGATTAAGGAATATGAAATCCTTAGTATAGTGCTGAGTAAAGGACAACTAATGGTTGCAGATGAGTAGATAATAGGATAAAGTGTGGCTCTTCTGAACATGGTACCACAGCAACTTGCATACCTCCCCTGAGTTAGGTAACATAGCTTTTGGACAAAGGAAAAATGGCAAATTTAATTAATCTGGTTTGAGGCTAAATATTTAACGAGATGTGATTCGGAAGTTGTCTGCACTGTGGAAGAGCTCTGTATCTCTCTTTTAGAGCTGTCTGAAGAGGACGAGCATGAGTTGTACTGGAAAAATGCTTATGCTCTAGGAAGTGTTTTCAGGAACACTGATGCTCTTCCTTCGGGACTGATTTCAGGGCTGCTGAGGTTCAGCTGCCCCTGCACTCGGGGCTCTCATGGAGGCTGCCTGGGCACGGCTCCGTACCCTGCTCGCTGCCCGCAAACGCCCGACCTGGAGCCGGGGGCGCGGGGATGCGGAGCGCCAGTGTGGGAACCCAGCGGGGCGGCGTCCCGGTGTATGGGGAATGCAGCTGCGCCCTAAGCCAGCACAGCGAAGGCCGGGCTGTTCGGGGTTACAGGTGGCGAAGGCACGGGAGCTGGTGCAGGGTCTCGGTCACCCGCCTCGGACCTCGCTCCGAACCGCGCCGGGAGGAGCCGCTCGGGCGGCACAGGGGCCGGAAAGCTTGTGCCAGGCGGGGCGCGGCGCCGGGCAGGGCAGGCGCT
>NW_020799098.1:12190027-12199696 GCF_003259725.1 Athene cunicularia | reverse complement strand
GGCGCAGGCCCGCCCGGGGGCTCGGGCTGCTTTGGCGCGGAGGCTGCTGGCTGCGAACCGACGGGAGCGCTCACGGCCAGTCATCTCCCGGCCCGTGCAGGGCTGCCGGCCGCCGAGCAAGAGCCGAGCCGTCCGGTGTCTGCCTCTGTGGCACCTAGCGTGAATATTTCATGTTCGACTTCCTCGGAGAGCGGTTGCCTTTAAACAAACAGGGACGAAACAAGATGACCTTGATAGAGCGGTTGGTGTTATTGTAGGTTCAATTATGCTGTGCTGCTGCTCCCCGGGGAGGCTCCGTGCGTGTGAGAAGTCACACAGCCCTCTCCTGGTTAGCGCAGTTGATCTTTTAGCACTTACCCTGTGTTCTGGTGGGTTGTTTGTATTTCGCCGTAGAGGTGGTCTAGGATCTCTTTGCTTCTCTTTCTTGAAGAATTGCAGAGGATCGCCACAACTTGAGCTTCTTGCATTTCAAATGCAAAGCTATTAGGTTCCACCTAGAATTAAAACTCGGTTTTGGGGGAGGGGTGTGTGTGTGTTTCTGTGGGGTTTTTTGTTTGTTTGGGGTTTTTAAAATCAGTGCTTTAATCTACAGCACGTTCCTTTAGAACATCTTCAAATCCTGGTTCAGTTATTGTGGCTGAAAGCTGAATAGGTTAAGACGAAACCTGGAAGAAAGCCTAAGTGATCTCAGTGATAAGGATGTAGTCTAAATTGTAAACGATCAGCTCATCCTAAAATTAACTTGCAATCATATCAGGTTAGTCACCCTTAATTACAGTATAGGATTTAAATAGATGGCTGAATTATTTGTACCTGTGAGAGATTTGAGTCTGGTTTAAAAAAAAAAAAAAGCTTAAAATGCGCTATTGTGTGGTTCAGCCTATTGCAGTATGTCTGTATGTGCAAATACTTCTACTTGCTCAGTAAGCAGATACTCTTAGTACGAGTTTGTGGGGGCTTCGGTCTGCTTCATTGCTGTATCATACATTGTGCTCTGTTCGAAACTGCATTCTCTTACTAGAATAAAGGATCATTTTCATTTGCTTTTGTCTTCTGTGAATTTCGTGGGGTTGGGGGTTTTTTGGTTTATTGGGGTTTTTTTGGGGGTGGAGTAGGGTCTTGGTTTGTTTTTCAGTTTTCCCTAATAAAAAACGCCGGTCTTGCAGATAATGACTGTCACCAGCAGACATCTTTATTCTTTTTTGGCTGCCACTGAAAAGGATGGAAGTACTACAAAGGACTCAATCTGATAAAATGTGCCACTCCCATTTTTGTGCTGCTCTGGCTTCTTTACTGTAGGGTAGTGCTGAGTAGAACACATCAGTGAATACTTGCTGAAATGCAGGGTAGACTTTTGCTCCTTAAGAGCAAAACATAAAACACTCCTTGACCAAGAAATTCATGGAAGAATGATATGCACAGTGCTGATCTGGATAACTTTGTGCTTAGCTGAATGAGATTTCCAAATTAATTCTACTGTACGGAATAAAATCCCCATTGTAGCCCAGTGTGCACAGTTTTCCTTATCTTCCCAAAGCAATTTTGCTCTGCAGTTGGCTTTCAGTGAAAGAAGACCCCGAAATTCATATTCATAAGCCAAAATCAAGCAGTTTTTCTGGAATTTATACTATAATAAGCATTGGCTGCATGTGTTTTAATGTCAAGTTTGTGATGCTTTAGGAAGATCAATATATGATGATCTCCGCATATTAGCAGTTTCTTAGGGATGCTGAATGGTTTTTCTTTCACTAGTAGTGTCTCAAAAGAGTAAAAACAGATTTAGGGACAAGGTTCACATTGTCTGTGGAGGCAGTAATAGAGGTTAATGTTTGACTACATTAATTTGTGAAAAATAGTTAATTAAAAAATCATTCTCCTAATAGAAACTGGGAAAAAGAGTAGCCATTTGCTTCATTCCTGTCATCACAGTGGATATGCTCTGCAGTTGATGGTGCAGCTGAGGCACGTTATGAGGGTGCACTCATACACTGGTCACTATCAGCTGCTTGCAAGGAGTTATTAATGCAAGAATAATGTCTTAGCTTTCTGAATATACTGTCAATCACAATACCTTTTTTGTAATATTTCTTTGCTTATTTTCTCACTGGACGTTTTTTAATGAATAGCTTTGTCAGCACGAGCACTATCCCTTTACTAAACAAAACTAGGTATTATTTGGTAGTTGAAATACGTTTTTCTTGGTTCTTTTCCTTGTTTTCAAACTGATGTCATGCATAGCAGTATTAACTGGTATTAATGAGCCAGACATTCCAAATTCATGACCGTGTTTCCCGTTACAGCAATGCAGGCGTCATAGCATTGATTGTTGAGACAGTGCCTGGTTAACAAGAAAAAAGAGGGGTTTTCTGTGTCCTGAGTGCTTCACAGACCTGCACTCATGAGTCCCACAGAACTAGCTTGAACTGGAGTGGGAGTTGCATGACACAGAGTAGAAAACCATGGCTGTGTTGCTCTGCATTCATGTGTGGTTTTCATCTATCTTTTCTTTTAAGGTGGTGTTGGAGGAGAAGGCATTTCTGAAAGTGGTAAAGATCTTGTTTTAGTTTCTGAATGATCTGGACTGTTTTGATTGTGTTGTAAAGGTTGGATCTGTTGCCCAAGGAAGTTTTTTCATAATTGACACGTTAGGTTGAGCGAAAGAGATCAGTACCATTGGAGGAGCTGTTTGCGCTAGCAGGAAAAATTCTGTGGCTGGAACGCTGTTCGTAGTGCTTATTCACAATGATTAGTTTTCACAGTATAGTTTCCTTTTTAAAAAAATGTAATAGAAATGTCATAAACAAGCAACACATGTAAGCAGGTGTGTTTTGGAAGTGGCAAAATTCATTATAAAGTTGAATGTGAAAGTATTTATAATACAGACCTGATTTTTCTGTTGGACTGTTTGACCGTGTTTATTGTTTGCATATCACTGATACTTTGAATACTTAATGTTTGCTATAGAACTTCAAGCTTTGGAGTAGATGGGAGTTGTGGAAAGGTTGTTTTATCCCATTAGGTCATGTTTTTGGTACGTTTTCTTCCAAAACAGTGTTTGTAGGAAAAACAAAAATACCATGGTACTTGTAATGCCAGGTTCTCTAATGTAGATCCTAGTGATACAATAATTAAGGGTGGAAGGACTGCTGAGGGGCTAACTCCCCTCTCACAGCAGAGTCTGCTTAGACCAGGTTCTCAGGGCTCACCCACCTGAGCTCTGAATGCCCTCCAGGTCAGAGGTTTCACCGCAACTCAGGGAATATGTCCCAGTGTTTTGACTACCTCCTAGTGATTTTTTTTTTTTTTAATTCCTGAGACCAGAATTCCCATTGTAGCAGTTTGTGCCTGTTGTCTTCATGTTCTTTACACAAGCACCTCAGAGACTTATACTCAACCTTCACCTTCCTGTTACTGCTGTCTACCAAAGATCCCTACAAAGCCTTCTGCTCTGAAGGCCGAACAGGCCCAGTTCTGTCAGCCTCACCTGATGTGTTGCTTGCTTGAGACCCCAGTCATCTTGGTGCCTCTTGCTAGTCTTGCTCTGGTGTGTCAGTGTCTGCATTACAAACAAATTAATATGTTATGCTCTGTTAGGATTAAGGATAGTCATGGCTCAAGGTATAAAACAAGTGTGGGGTTCCTGCCTAACCATGATTTTAACTTTTTTTTTTGCCATTGTTGAACTATTGCATCTGAAAATAGCTTGGGTAGAAGAAATCTTATGATGAGATTTTTAAAACAAGGAGCTTGTGGTCAGTTTTGGCTTCAATTTCTAAACTGTGTAAATCAAAACAAAAATATTTTAAATAGGTCTTATTTTATACCTCAGATAGTATCTGCTATTTGTAAGCTCATTCTTAGCAGTATTTTGTAAAAGCAGGTTGGCACTCAGAGGAACTCAGGATGTTTGTCCAAATAGAAGGAATGTAAAAACCCCTCAAAACTCATTCCAGAATATAAACTTTAACATTGTTTTCAATTCTGAGGTTCGACTAGTTGAAAAGCTTTAAAGGGGCTGCAGTTGGGCAGAGATGTGAAATCATTATCTTGAAGACTTTTAAAATTCTCATGTGCATCATCTCGGTGTTCTCCACTCTTGTAATTTGCCCTGTCTTTTTCTTTAGGAATATGAAGAAAAAACTGGACGAGCTCACAGACCACTCTCTCCTAAACAGAATGTGAGGAAGAATCTTGATTTTGAACCACTCTCCACAACAGCACTTATTTTAGAGGACAGACCAGCGTAAGTTTTGAGAAATACCATAGTGAGGGTCTCTTTAAAATTAGGCTAGCAAAGCTTTTCTTACTGTGTGTGTTTGATTAACTTAGATGATTTTAAAATTTAAAATGATTTTTTTTTCAGGCTAGTGAATGTGATTATGAGAAAAATTATTCACGCAAAAGTAAGCTTATTTTATAATAAAAGCAATGGCTTTGTGTGAAAGGAGGTAACGAGGAGAGCAGAGCTCTACTTCTGAGTAACTCTACCTTCTAAACACAAATAAGGGATTTTTATTTTCCCTGAGTGAACATAAGCATAAAAATGAAGCTGGTATATTCTAAAGAAATTGAGAAGCAAGGATACAGTGTCCTGTTTAGACAGAGAAAGACCACACCTCCATAAATAATGAAGCAATACAATGATTGTTCTGCAGTGGGTTTAGCATTGCATTTTAAAGGTTGTCAAGTACTTGGTAAGTCGTTTCATACTTCTGTTACTGCAAGGAGATTCTTGCATCTGCAGACTAACTCCATAACAATTTACGGGCAGCTGCTTTACCATTAATTGTTCCTGAATTACACAAATTCAGTCACGTTTAGTCAATTTATGAATGTTAGCCAGCTTTACAGGCATGGTATCTGCATTGTTAATATAACTGTGTATTGATGTGAAGAACTGGCATAACATAGGTCCATGTTTTCATCAACAAATCCGTATGAAGAATGCTCATATCAAAGTTGTAAGGTTATTTAAGACACTTTTTGGCTTGATTGGTAAACTACGTGACAAGATTTTTGGGGACATCTAGAACAATGTAAGAGTGTTTATTTGTTAGAGCAGGTTTTATTGTGTATAGCTGGAAACAATACATACTAGCTTATTTTTGTATTTAAAACCTGTCTGTTAAAAATCATTCTTTGTGAATATGAAAAGTACAGTGTTCAGATAGATTGAATTAGTGATATGTTAAGGAATAACATTCAGATTTTACTTTCTTTTCCTACTGTTGATAGACTGAGGAAGTTCTAGCAGAAAAGGTATTTTTAAGATTCTAACCACTTGAATCATCATTTCTTTTGTCTAGTAGGGAAAACTGCTCTGGACAACAGTGCCGTCCTCTGATGAATCTTTCTAAAGAATCTTTAATTGTTTACTTATAGTTTGCATACTATTTTTTTTAACCTGTTAGGCTTTAAGTAATTTCTTTTTGATTTCCTATGGCAAAAAGATTTAAGACTTCTGAAGCAAAAATGCCATGAGACTTTTTCCAAAACGGTTGCTCTTGATTTTGCACTCATTTGTAGCATTTAGGTAAAACTTTCTAGGAAAAATCAATAAATATTCGCTAGTCCCTCTAGCTTTAACTGAAAAAAGTGTTGAATCTTAATAGATGCTAAACATCTCACATATATGTTGATGTTGTTAAGAGACAGGACAAATAATTTAAGTGGTGGAATTTAGGTTAACGGAGCATGCATTGTTTCATCTGGTTTCCTTTCCAAACCTTCCCTAACTTACACCATTTCTAAAGACTTGGATTTAAAAAATATGCTGGTCAATTTATATAAATAAAACTGGGAAAGAGTAAGTAAATCATTCTCTGTAATTAACAATGACACTAATGTGAAAATCCACTTTTCTTGTTCTTGTAACAGTCTTGATTTTAAAAAATATCACATGGCTATGCATACTGTACAGGTTATATGATTATATAAATAGTAAAGCATACTACTATTAATGGTGACTGTTAATGGCTAGCAGCTGCCTTGTGTGACACCTTACAGGAATGTGAAAGTGAATTTTAGTAATCAAAGATATAAACTGTCTTAGGAATACAATAGTGTTCTACAGTACAGAAGAACAAAATACTTAGTCATTTCCTGTTCTGATGTTTTGGTGATCCTGTAGTTGAATGAGATATGTAGTGTGGTGATGTTAATTACAGATATGATTAGCTTAGAGTTAATGTGGTCTGACATAGGAGCACGTGTATTTGTATGGCAGAGATCTTACCAGTCCAGGCTTTAATCACAAATCAAGATGGCTGTGTTGGTATTGAGGATGATTTCAGTGCTACTTCTTGGGGTAGAAGTGAGGAGGAGAAGTTAAGCCTTTAAAATAGAAATGGGGTCTCAGCGCAGGGGGAAAAGGAAGCTGGTGCAGGGAGTCATTACTGCATGTGTAAAGTAAGTTGTGGGTATAACTCTTAAACATGGTGCATGTTGTATCTTACCTGTAGAGATCAATTTAAATCAGAACTACCAACTTGATATATACCAGTGTAGTGCCTTAATTTATGAAGATCAGCCTGTGGTTTCAGTTAGTTTAATAATAAAAATGCTGAAATTACTAAACATTAGGAAACTACTCAGCATAGTTTCTGTATAAAAGTAGTCATAGCTGGTCACTGTTCTTTCCTTCTTTTCTGCTGACTCTGGCTAAAAAAAAAAAATAATCTTTCCAAGGATCTGCTACTCTACTCTGATCAAATATTTTGACAAGAAGCAGTATATGCTTTTCTTTTAGAAGTGTCTGGAATTTTCTTTAGATAGGCATGCCAAGTTTAAATACTGATTTTTATTATTTTTTTTAAATTTAAGGAACCTCCCTGCAAAACCAGCAGAAGAAGCTCAGAAACACAGACAACAGTACGAAGAAATGGTGGTTCAAGCAAAAAAAAGAGGTGATGGAATTTCTTGTCTTCAGAGGAGAGCAGTAGAGTTAAGCAGTATTTCTTGACCTGAAATGCACTTGTGTCAGTTTGTTGCTCTGTAATGAGGAGAGAGAGGAACGGAGATAGTTTCACTAAAAAAAACCCCACTCCAAGCTGAAGAAGAAAACAATACTAGAATCCAGCAGGAAAAAATTTTAATTTGTAACTCTTAAATAATTGGCATCCGTTTGTGGGTTTAAAAACTTATCAATATATTGAAGTAGATTAATCTTCACTAGTTTGACTGATAGACTTATTTAGATAACTACAGAATATTTGATAGTTTTGTTGGGCACAACCTGTTGACCCTGTAGTACATAAATACATAATTTTCGACATAGAAAAATGTACATAGTTATGTTCATTTGATAATCTCCAGCACTTAAAATTTACAGATTTCCCAAGGTTTTGGTCATAATTTCTTATCTGACATTGTTCACAGAAGTTTCTCAGCATCATACCATGCACATCAGGTAGAGCTGACACTGGTGGTTTCCTTTGGCTGCTAAGTTTGAGCATCTGGGTTTTCTAATTAAAAACAGCCATTGCAATAATAGAAAATCTGGACACAGAAATTTTGTGTCCAGTGAGAGCTACTGGAAATATTTTTTTCCAGCTGGCCAGACCCCTGAGGCATATGAAACAGTGGAAGGGTGATATAGACACAGCACTTGCTTGCTTTCTGTGGTTGACATTAATAAAAGTATCCTCTTGTTTTGAACATCTCAACCTACCAATGAAGGTCTGACTTCATGTGACTCCCATGTTAGTATATTCACTTAATATGTAGTAGTCCAGATGAGTTCTTCTGTTCTTTCTTTGCATGTAGGGTGGATGGTTTGGGAGAAATTGGGAGAAGCGGGTCCTTGTGCTGTTTGCACTGGACTCGAGTATGTCACTCTGTCCTGATAAATACCCTGACAAACCCATTTCCCCTAAAGCCACTCCAGATGAAGAGCTTTGCAGAGTGATGTATTGTGTAGAGGTCAGGAAATCAAAGAATGTAAACACCCTGTTTTTGTTTAGAGAAAATTCAAAGCTTGCATTAGGCAGGCTTACAAAGAGCTCATATCAAAGCTGAAAATACTATGAGGCAGTTTGTATGCTTCTGCTCAGACACAGCTGCTTCTGGGTTTTAAAGTGGACCCATCAGATTGTGTGTGTTTGTTCCAAAGACCTTGTCATGATACTGCTGTCCTTCAGTTAATTTTCTTTGCCAGGTCAGTACCTTCCCATATTGTAGACAGTGTTTGCGTGCATGCATGTCCTGTATTTCCACTGTGCTTCTATAAAGACTGTCTGCCTGCATTTGTTAAATTGCATGTCTCACAAATTTGCCAGTGGAAAAAATAGTAGTTGATGATGCAAGGAGGAATACTGAGTGATAATGCAAAAATGTAAAATATGTTTAAACTAGGCATGAAAAATGTTTTGGTTTTAATGAACTGAAGGTTTTCAGTATGTATATATATTTGTGATTTATGACATTTAGATTAACCATACACTAAGTAGCATCAGAAAATGGTGGCTGTTGTGTTTTCCTGACAATGTAGCTAAATCATAATTTACAAAGACAACATGTAAGAGTGAAAACAAAATGCAAAATTCGTATTATTTTAGCCTCTACTTTTGAGTCTGACAAAAAAAAGGTGGTGGGGCTTTATTAGGAAATACTTCGACCTGGCCTACTAGGTGGGGCTGTTGGTTGTCAGAGATGCAAATTCAAAGTTACTAATGTGGTTAGATTTGAAGGATCAAAGGAGCCATATATTATCCAACTCCCTTTGTCCCATCCATAGAAAATGAGAGCCTTACGCATAATTCCACTTTGTTTTTTATTCACATTCAGTATCATTGCTTGGCTTGCTGTATGTCTGGGAGATTTTTAGAATTTGAACAGTCCATTGTACATTTAGGTGAATACAGTGTGCTTTTACGTGTCTGTATAACTATAATGTAATGACTACCTAACTCTGAATATTTGGTTTCTGGTTTTATTAACTTAAAAAGGAAATTACTTTTCTGCAGAGCTTAAAGAAGCTCAGAAGAGAAAAAAACAACTGGAAGAACGCTGTAAACTGGAAGAGAGCATCGGCAATGCTGTTTTAACTTGGAACAATGAAATCTTGCCCAACTGGGAAACTATGTAAGACAGTATGTTATATTGACTTTTAATTAAAATTACTGAGTCTGTATCCTGAGGAGAAGTTAAAGTTAGCAAGTATTATTTTAAATAGTCTTGAAAGCTTTTGTTTGAAAGTCACTTTTGGACAACTACAAATCAAATGAGCAACATTATTTCTACAAGGTGGCTGGAAGGGATGCAGTTCTAGTTTTTACTATTTGTCTTTAGTGGAGGTTCAGGGTATTCAGAAACTGAAACACTGAGAAGTGATCTGTGGTAGAGAATGTAAAAGCAGAAAGCGTGATGCTTGAATGCCATGCATTTGTCAGAAATGAGCTTTCCTTGTCTACTTGAGCTGTTGATGTTAATGTAGCTTGAAATACGTGTATGGTATTATGAAGCTTCTTTAATTATAGAGTGGTATACCTGCTGGGATAATCAAGTCATGGCAAAGAGAAGCTATTTTTAAAAAGTACTGAGTGCTAAGAGATTTCCTACAAAGACACTGCACAGGTAGTTCGTAAACCACCTTCGTTGTTTAGTTTTTCATGGACTTTGCTAGTCATCCTAAAAAGAACTAGGCACACCTTGCCACTGCCCCCCCCCCCC
>NW_020799098.1:12159547-12189977 GCF_003259725.1 Athene cunicularia | reverse complement strand
CAGACCATACACTAAGTAGCATCAGAAAATGGTGGCTGTTGTGTTTTCCTGACAATGTAGCTAAATCATAATTTACAAAGACAACATGTAAGAGTGAAAACAAAATGCAAAATTCGTATTATTTTAGCCTCTACTTTTGAGTCTGACAAAAAAAAGGTGGTGTATAACCACCACATCAACAACTTAAACCAGCTTCCACAGCACTCAAAATTGCAGTTGTATTCACTATTATACATTTTAGTTCAGATTCTGCTTTTAGATAAATGGATTGTTATGGTTTTTGTCACTGCCACAAACTTTCATTGGTGCTTGGGTGCTATTCTGGTCCTCCTTCTGGGCAATCAGACTGATGAACATCAGTTGCAACCATTTCCAAGCCTATGTTCTGTTAAAACATCTTTTGTGCTGCCACCTAAAAGTTATTACTTGTTACATCTTCATGCATTTTTCTGGCGGTTTAGAGCTGTAAAGCTGAGTGGGAAACTGCATGTCTTATTTGCACAGCAGGGTGGTGACAGAGGGGAGAGGGTAGACTTCCATAACTTGTTTCTGTGTTTAATCTTACATGGAGATGTCCAGTCTTTAGCATAGGCAGTGGCATAGATACAGGTTTTGTTTACATTTATTTCTGTCCCCTATGATTCTTGCTGGTCAGCTGTGGTTGCAGATTACAAATAACGTGATTGTAGTGCTCCTGTCAAAATAAGCCATTAACTTGGAAGAAGGAAGCTTTCCGTTACAGTTCAAAGCAAAATAATACTAAGGAATGGATATGTGCAAATTGTGTTTGACTTCCTGGCCTGTTAATGTTTATTTTGGTTTGGATCCCTTTAGTACTGGTAGGAGGAAACATTTGCAATTCAGCTGGCAATGAAATATTGGAATAATCTGTTTTACTTTAAACAGGTGTTGTTCCCGTAAAGTTCGAGAGCTATGGTGGCAGGGCATTCCACCAAGTGTGAGAGGCAAAGTCTGGAGCTTGGCAATTGGCAACGAGTTAAACATCACCCATGGTAAGACTGTTGTTTTGCAAAGAGAGAGGGGAAGGGGACAGTCTTGTATTTATTATGGTGTATCAGAACCGGAGGTGTGGGTGTGAGGAGATGTGATCTTAGTTACGCTTTTTTTGTGGTGCTTTGACATGTTTTGTTCAAAAATACAGTGTCTTTTTATCTTGTAGCTGTCCCAGGACTGCTGCTGTGAATTGTTTCTGATTATTGCTGTTACTGTGTCTTGCTTTGACGTTAGATGGAGATGATCAGAATTAATGACTCAAGCTTTTTTTTTCTTTTTGAAACTTGGAATTGTTGGGTTTTTTTGTAATGCCCATGAGTATGCATATAGTGTGCTTCCTTTGATTTAGAGCAAGACATTAGGTTTGTGAGAGATTAAAAGACCCATGGGAAAACTAGTATTTTTGTTTAGGTGTGTGTTTGTAACAATGGAAATCATGTGCTACTTCAGAGTGCAAAAAAACAGCTCTGAAAGACTAACATATCTAATTAATTCCAACATAGAAATGTGGTAGACTGCCTGTACTCCTGCTGCATTGTGCTGCTTTTCTGTGCTTGACTTAGTTACCTTGGAGGTAGTTCTTACATGGAATTTACTAGACTTATCCCAGTTATCCATTCAGACTATAATTTTGAACATCAGTGCTCTTTAAGAAAAGTAAATGCTTGAACATAAAATGCAGCTTTGCGTAGATTGCCTTTCCTTTTCACATAAATTATAGGTCAGTGGAACAAGTGTTTCAGAACCATAACCTTCTTAGAAGTTCAACTACTATGTTAGAGTCACTGTTACTTGTAATTACTGGGGCAGCATTGCTCATATGGTAGGTAGTACCTGACAGTGGGTATAAGCGTATACAAATAGTGAACTTGATTTTCTCTTTTTCTTTTTTTTTCCAGAATTGTATGATATTTGCTTGGCTCGTGCCAAAGAGAAATGGCGATCACTTAGCACAGGAGGGGCTGAAGTAGAATGTGAAGGTACACTTTTCATGAATGATTTGTGCTGTGTTACAGCATAAGAGATTTTGTAAAATTGTTCCTTAAAATGAAATTGTAGATTTTAAACCAAAAAAAATCAGCTGTAAAGATGTGTCTGGTAAAAAGAAAACTTCTTTTTGTGGAAGCAAGAAATAGCTGTATTCTTTCTTCTTGATGAAACTATGGTCTCTTATAAAACACACGTTCATTTTTCTTTATAAACTGTCTCTAGATACAGTTCTTACTTGATGTAAATTTGTAGGAAAACTAAGAAAATTTGTGGATTATAATTCGATTTGCAATACTAAAATACTTTGCTGCAACTGTAGTTTTGGAATTGAAACTCAAATTATAGCAGAAAATTGTGTTTTAGTCCCTTACTGCAGCTTTGAGCCTATCTCTTGGGTGTGTTTCAGAGAGCAGTAATTTATTTTTGCAGACAAAGTGGTTTGAAATTTACTAATTGATTGGAAGAGTTTTCTGTTCTTGAGAGAATGTACTTGCAGATGTTTGAAATTGCCTTTGGTAAGTAATTATGCTGAGCAGAAAAAGAAGAACATACATACTGGCATTTATGAACAGAAAAATATTTTTGATTGGAAAACCCCTACTTTGTTTTCTTAACATTGTCTGCATTTTAAATAAGATGACATCTAGTATGTTTCCAACTTCCTCTTGCACTTCATTTTCTGGAGTGTAGGTGCTCATGTGATTAGTCATGGCATTGACTAGTGACAACACTTCCTTTTTGATTTCTCAGTAAGTAGCATTAGGTAATTCCCAACAATCCTTACCAGAACAGACAAAATAAAAGTAAAATCTCTTGATATCAGAAAGAAAACTAATACTTTAGAAACTTAACTGCATATGAGATCCATTTCAGTTACGGAGAGTGTATTGCAGTGTCCATAATCTTTAACAACACCTGCAAGGAGTAAACAAACATGATTTTGGAAGGAGAACTGACAGTATGGCGGAATCCATCAAATGCTGCTGCTGCAGAACTTCTCTCTCCCACCACAACCTTTCCACAGAGGCAGCTACTTCAGGAGCCACTGGGAAGCCTTGTTGAGGGCTAGAGGTCACAGGTTAACAGTCTTATGTCTTGTCTAATGATTTGTCAGCAGATACTAGTAAAGTGCCTGGCCTGCCTTGCCCTGTGTCTTTCCCCCCATCGCTTCAAAACATACTGAGGGTCAATGTGCACTGTAGGGTTGCTCTGAGTCAGGACGTACATGCTTCTTAGCCTCTGCTGAATTCAGGGAATTGTCCTGTCTATACCCTTATTCCCTAGCGTTCGCATCAAAATAAATGAACTGTTCAAAAGCTAACCCTTACTGAGGGGGAAAAAAAGCACATGCTGATCCATGTAATAAATGGAGTAACTTTGGGTTTTGTAGATGCTGGGTTTTCTGCAGCTGACAGAGAAGCAAGCTTGGAGTTAATAAAACTGGATATCTCAAGAACATTTCCTAATCTCTGCATATTCCAGCAAGTAAGTGATGTTAACTTTTGTCTTGACTTCTCAGAGAAATTAAGTTTATGTAATCTTGCCTGTCCCTTGGTTAAAACAGCCCATTGAGTTCAAATCTGAAGGAGTACACATCTTGAGAGGACAAATGGAAAACTATAAATAATCTAGAAAAGAGTAACCTCAAGGTACTATACATTTGGAAGAGGCAGAAAACCAATCTGTTGGCTAATCATCATGATTCATCTAGCCCTATTCATGCTGGTTTCTGTCTGATGCAGTGATGCAGGTGAGTGTTTTCAAGTCAGTGAATCAACACCCTGCTGGGTTGCAAAGACACGTAAGTGAGAGAGAGCACAGCTCAAGCAGGCAAGATTTGATGGCCTTTTTTTGGTTCCATACAAGACCAGTTTAACTTGTATGGTTTTGGTATGCTTTCATGACTCATTTTAACTAGATATTTTGTCCTTCTGTACACAAATTTCAGTAGCTCTGTAAAAAGTTCATATTGTCATTAATGAACGTTTTTGGGTGAAAAACTTTTCCCTTTGGAAGTTCCTGTTACAGTATGTAGTGTAAGATACAGCAGCTGTTAATAGTCAACAATGTGAAATTCTTTTTAGCTATACATGTCATTCTTGATATGCTCTGTGTGTATTATGGCATATTGTTATTTTAACTGTTTTCTGCTTTCTTGGCATATTGTCAAAGTGCTGCTAAGTGATAAGGAATATTTTAGGCTTACATTCCTCTTGTATAAAGATTTAGTATGTAACTGATGTATGAACTGTATGCATTTGTAGTAAATATGGTATGGAGGGCTGTTTAGTGCTTTTAAAGCCAAAATTATTTTGAAAGACTTGAGGCTGTTCAAAGCTGCATGGGAAACTAGTGTGTCCATCAGAAATAATAGATACTGTCTGTAGCACTGAAGGTTTTTTAACATGTTTGTTATATACTTGGATGTCTTGTCTTGTTTTTGTTTTAATTATAGGGTGGTCCTTACCATGACACATTGCACAGTATTTTAGGAGCCTATACTTGTTACAGACCTGATGTGGGCTATGTAAGTGAAGAATTTCTTTTTCGGAGGTGGGGAGGGAGGACTGTATTAATCAGTCCTTTGTAGACCAGTGTAAAATGATTTTGGGAATACTTGTGGAGTTTCTGCGTGCTTTCTTCTGTTCTAGTACATTCTTGAGAAGCGTATATAAGGTTCTGTGGCTAGATTTAAGCTTTTTACAGGTTAATTGGAAAACTCAAAAGTACATATTTGTAGTGCTTGAAAACTGGAGTCAGAAGATGTAGTTAAATTGGTCCTTTGGAGTACGTACTGTTATTAATGGCAGTCTTACTGGGACTCTTCTGTTGAGTATCTTTCTCCTCTTGATATGCATTTCTGTGCCTTAGCACTGTGAGCTTCTGGAACAGCCTTTAAGGCAATGTCTGTTGAGGCTATGTGAGCTCCCTTGAAGTATTTGAAGTAGCGATTATGAGAGGACGGAGTGGATTTCAGATACTTCATTTAGTGTTTTCTCTCAGAGCAGGGACATACATATAGGAGCTTATTCTTTATTTGAGAACACTTGTTTTAGAGAAGGCAAATGTAGAATGATAATGTTCCTATTCTGAGTAGCATGCAATGCTTGACAAAAACTGCTGAGTGTGACTGCTGGGAAACCAGGAGAAGGGCAGATTGGGTGTTGTGCTTCATTTGGCATGGAACCTGTTGTTGTGTTGGGAAGGAGCTTGTTCCTCAGGTTTGCAGGAAGGACTGTCACACCTTGGTCCACATGACTCTGCAATGGCAGTGCTACACCCTTTGAGTGAGCAAGCTTTGCCTAGATTCAGCATTGATTCCATAGCATACTTTGTAGAAAAATGCAACAGCATCATGAAATTATGGTAAATGAAAGAGCTTAATCTTAAAATGCTACTGCTTGTAAATGAGTCATTGCAGTCTGCAGTTGTCTGTAGCTGCTGGTAATTGATTGAAAAAGGAAAGAGCAGGCTTTGTCTCTAGTGCCCTAGTCCAGCTTTTCACAAATAAAGATATCTTTGACTCATCCCTAGGAGAAGAGAAATTACTTAGAAACAACTTATTCATCAAAAAAATCTTCTGTGTATTTGAAAGTGCTGTCATCCTAGCCTGTCTTAGGAGTTTTACTTGGGAGTCTTTTAAAGGAGGCAGCATGGGCATCATTAGCTTCCATGCTCTGAACATTCAGTACCAGAGGGTCATGTGGGTTAAAGAATCCTGCCTTTCTGAACTTTTTGCAAAATTCAGCAACTTAGCAAGTGCATTAAACACTAGTGATTATGAAGACAAAATGGGTCAGTATTCTTGAAAGAATAATACAGTTATTGCTGAACGGTAACAATTCTTTTTTCAGGTACAGGGCATGTCGTTCATAGCAGCAGTATTGATCTTGAACTTGGATACTGCAGATGCCTTCATTGCTTTTTCTAACCTTTTAAATAAACCCTGTCAGATGGCGTTTTTCCGTGTGGACCATGGCCTTGTAAGTATGCAAGAAAACTGTAATCTACATGTTGTAGATATGTGTAGGAGAAGTTTTTTTTTAAAAAAAGAGTGGGCTAATGTCATGGTTCAACTATGAAGAAAATTAACTCTATCCCAGCCAAAACCAGCACAGCTCAGAAGCTTTGAAAGTAAGTCAGAATTTACTTTAAAGCAACATACTTGATAAACAAAAAAACCCCAACACGAACATGTGCACCCCCCTCTCAAAAAACCCAAACTTAACCAAAACCCACCCCACTAACCTTTCTGAACTGGCAAGTGAATGAAAATGTTTTATGATGCTCAGAGGATAGTTACGAGAATAATATTGTAGATGTTTTTTCAAATGGAGCGCTGTAGGTGAAAGCTGAAAACACCTTAATATTAAAAGTGTCTTGAAGGTGCTTTTTATCCTAAACTAATAGGTTGCTAAAAATAGATTTGTAGTGGGAACCAGGTTACCCATCTCTTATTGTAGCAGCTGTGTTTGAAAAAGTCTGGGGCAATTGGATGAGCAGACCCCTCCATTCTTTAGTGGAAGCTGGTTGCCTGATTCTCTCTGGAGTCTCTAAAACTCTTTGTTCTCATGTACACTGGGCTACTTGTGTACCATAGCAAAACAAGACACATCTCCTAAAATGCTTTTAGTTTACTTTAAAAGGTTTTGGGGTTTTTTTGTAAAATATATGGCATTCTGTATTTCTTTCTCACTTATTTACCTTTTAACACTATGAAAATAGGATCAGCTTCTCAGGAACTCAAATGGGAAAAACAAAGCAAGGAAATGGATGACATCAACAACAATCACTTTTGCTGCTTAAAGAGTAGGATCCTATCAGTATTTCCTGCTGAAAAGCAGTATGTAATTCCCTGTTGCAGCCCCTGAATCTCAGCAGTTGTAAATGCCCATGAGATGTACCACAGCGCAGACAGCATTCCTAGAAGCAGTATCAGTCATCTTCATTACTGTACTTGGAAAAAGAGGACATGCTTATGCATTCAGTGTGTAAATATGGTTCTTGTGAAGAAGATTTTGGAATTAAATTTGCTAGAATACGATTTTTTTCTTTTTCAGCTAAAATAGTGGGTTTTTTCTATGCTCTTGGATAGTGTCATTTAGTTCCATTAGCCTGGCTAAATAGAGGCTGCATGATAAATGAATGCTTATAGAAGAGTAGAAATGGTGACACATGAAAGAATATTAACATATCGTGGAAATTACAAAGCCATGATTTACACCACAAGGAAAACTTTGTACCGAGTATTTCAGAGTGGTGAGACATAAAATAAGACAGTTTGGGCTTCCTGTGGTTAATACACTGATCTGCTCAGCAGATGAGGAGTAGATGACCCTAATTTTTTTGTGTCAGTTTTACAGCTTTTAATAACCAAATGCTAATTTGTCTTAACATATAATAATTTTTTTAAAAAAACAAAACCAGCATAAATTAGTTGTTGAAGTAATAGTAATTTATACTGATTTGTCTTGATCTCTTGTGTTGGTTATAGTTTCATTAAACTAGAATTCTTTTTAATTACTACTAAGTAAATGTCTTGTTGAATACCTGAACTGCTATTACAGAGCTGCCCGCATTACTATTAGTAGATGTGATTGTAGCAGTTATGTGTAAGATCCCTTCTCTAAAGTACTTCTGAAATGCTTTAGTAGAGCTCTCTCACCATGGTATTGGCATGTAAACAGATCATTTTAGAAGTAGGATTCTCTGTTGCATTACCTGCTTCCTTCTTTATAATCACAGATCTCATGTGATGCTTGGATTTCATGCATTTAAACTTTTATGACTGTTGCTGTACCATACACCCATACACCCATCTCTGATTGATTGGTTTTGAAGTCTTACACTCTTACTGACTCACAAGCTCAATTTTTGTTTGCCATTGTTAATGAAGGTCGTCCACCATCTGTCACTTCATTCAGATGAAAGAGAAAGTTTCTGTAAGGACATTTTAAAAACTGGGAAACAAATCTGTCATCCTTTAAAAGGTTTTCAGACAAAAGGCTCTAAAAGGTTCCTCTTTTCCCTTTACTGTCATGGTGTTTTGGGGAGAGGCATACTGATACAGCTCATACTTTGAAGAAATCACAGCCATTCCTTACTGCTTTTATTGGGATATTATAATTAAAATTACTGAGTCATTCAAGGACTCTGCTTAGCTTTTCTCCCTATAGTATTAAGAGGATAGGGCAGGACTGAGCTGAAAAAGCCTTTTGTTTTTAACTCTTCCTTGGATTGAAAGATTTTCTGTGCCCTCTGTTACGAAATTTGACCTAAATATTCAGTTTTTAAAATACTATGAAAGTCTTTATGTTAAAAGTGTACAGTTCAGGGGTTACGATATCAGATGGGAGTTACAATCTGTTTATGTATGTGTTTTATCTTGATCTCTGCCTTTTTTTTTTTTTGTGAACTTCATCTTTCCCTCTTTGCAATAGAAATGCTATTATCTTATTTTAAAACGTATGGTAAAAAGAAGCTTTGGTATTAGAATATGATTTATCATTGGAGGCAACTGGACTCTTCACTCTTGCCATGGACTATTAAATTATTTTAGTTTCATATTTCATTTTATAATCCATTGAGCTTTGGATTTTATTCAGTATAATATTAAATTACTGCCACAAGCATAAAGCACCATTCTGTTATCATAGTTCTTTTTGGAAATCAGCAAATAACTTATCTCCTGCTGGTATTTTTCTTTCCAAAGGAAGTTGGCCAAGACCCAAACCAGTAATTATATTGTTTAGTACAAGAGCAGTATATAGGTGGATCTTAAACTCTGTGTGCTTGCAGATGCTGTCCTTTACGTAAATGTTTATCTCTTTATTGTATCATGTAACTCATATAATCCTGTTTTTGAAGGGCATTAAACCAACAACATGTAAATACGTTTAAACCTGTGAGTATAGCTAACTGCTTTGTCTCCCCATTGTATTTTCCCAGATGTTGACTTACTTTGCCGCATTTGAGGTATTCTTTGAAGAAAATCTGCCAAAGTTATTTGCTCACTTCAAAAAGAATAATTTAACTCCAGACATCTATCTTATTGATTGGTAAGACATTGGAAGTATACTGAATGTGTATACTGGCATATAGCTCCATGTCAGTATTCGTGACGGAAGCTGAAGTGCTCTTACCTGGTGTAGTATTCTTTTAAGATAAAGGCTTTATCTTTTGTTCAGTACTTGAGTTTCTCAATCCAGATCATTCCCGCGTACTTCTGTGATGTTTAACATTTGCCTAACCTTTATTATTATACTTCTGTTGAGTTTGAAGCTTATTTTAAAATACAGCTGTATAGCAGTGTTTATCCATATTTAGTGTGCGTTTGGATTGATCTTCTGAGAAAATCTGTTAGTTTTTCTACTTTATATACAGGTGCGTACCAAGGGTGTATATTCAGGTAGTACTGCTAGTCTTGCATTTGAAAGTTACTGTTTGTCCTTTTGCACAGAACAGGAAAAGCATACTTAAAACATAGTGTTTCTGTCCATACAACAAAAACCAAGAAGCAAACACCTAGGCTTTTGGCAGGATTAACTGTGGCTCCTGGGCAGTATCTCACTCATATGTTAGGTGGTCCTAGATCCTGTTTAGAGGATCCCAGTACAGGCTGTTTAAAAACTGATCTTGATACAGTCCGATTGAGTTGCTGAAGGGCATGTTTTTAATTACTGCACCTATTCCACTTTGCAGACAGACAATTACAGTCTTTTTATTTGGTGAAACTGCCTTCCCTTTTAGTTCTAGTGTAGTTAGAACCTTTTTCCTTAGAAAGACAGACAAGGATCTTATTTTTGCTCCCACCAAATTTCAGTGTGGTATAAGGCACTTCAAACTGAGTATTTGCATTTGTGTGTGTCAGACTTTGGTTTGGGGCAGCAAAAATGTCTCTTCTCATCAAGCAAGACTTTGTTGGCAGTTTCAGGATGATATGAAATCTCTTTTGTGAAAAATTGGCTTGCCCTTAAATTATTGACAACATCTTCTGCTTTCAGGTGTCTGAATAAATACCTTCAGTAGAAGTTTCAATTCCCAGTAGTAACAGCATTTTTTTTCCCTGAGCTTCATAAGTTATTATTTTGGAAAGCATGTGTACTGTTAATGAAATTCTGCCTAAACCAAGCTCTTGGTACCCTGGTGATTTTTAAGACGTAGTTGTTAGCACTGGGTATCTTGCTGATCATTGGACAAAAATCCATTTAAAGTAATTCAGTCCAATTCAACAGTTTGAAGTTTGAATATATGAGTTTTCATACATTTATAGAATTGCTGGGGCATTGGAAGGGACCTCTGGAGATCATCTAATTTAAACCCACTGCTCAAAGCAGGGTCAGCTAGAGCAGGTTGCTCAGGACCTTGTCTAATTGGGTTTCAAATAGCTTCGAGGGAGGAGAATCCACAACCTCTCTAGGCCATTCTGTTCCATTGTTCAACCACCCTCACAGTGAACAAGTTTTTTATTTTCTAATGTTTGAATGGAATTTCCTGTATTTCAATTTGTGCCCACTGGGTCTTGTCCTTTCACTGAATACAACTGAGAAGAGTCTGGCTCTGTCATTTTATGGCCTCCTATCAAGTATTTTTACACATTTAGGTCTGAGCCATTTCTTCCCCCAGCTACACAGTACTAGCTTTCTCAGCCTCTCCTGTGTATCAGATACTCCTTTAATTATAATCATGGCAAGCTGGATTTGCTGCAGTTAATCTGTGTCTGTCTTGTACTGGGAAGTCCAGAGCTGGCTCACCATTGCTGAGTAAAGAGCAGGAATTACCTGCTTTGGCCTGCTGGCAGTGCTGTTCCTAATGCAGCCCAGGAGTTTGTGGGCGTTTTTTGCTGCAAAGGCATGTTGCTGGCTTGCATTCAACTTGTTGTCCACCAGGACCTCCATGTCCTTTTCTGCAAAGCTGCTTTGCAGCCCATTGGCCTTCCACATGTATTGGTACCTGGGCTTATTTACTCCTCAGGTGCAGGAATTGGCATTTCCCTATGTCGAACTTCATGAAGCTCACGTCAGCTCATTTCTCCAGTATCTCAAGGTCCCTATGGAGTGGTGTATCAATCAGTCCTCCTGGTTTTGTATCACCTGCAAACTTGCTGAGGGTACAGTCAAACCCATCATCTAGGTTCTTAATGAAGATGTTTAAAAGTATTGGATGAGTATCAAACTCTGGAGTACTCTACCAGTGGATTGACCTGGAGCTGGACTTCATGCCACTAGTGACAACCTTCTGAGTTTGGCAGTCCAGTCAGTTTTCAGTCCTGTTCACTGTCTGTTTATCTAGTCCATACTTCAGTTAATCAACAAGGGTTTTATGGCATACAGAATTGAAAACCTTGCTAATATCAAGACAAACAATATCCATTGCTCTCCCCTCATGTCGTTGTAGAAGGCTTTCATGCTGGTCAGGCATGATTTTACTTCCATAAATCCATACTGACTTCTCCCAATTACATTGTTGCCCATCATATGTTTTGAAATTATCTCCAGGAGTTTTTCTTCCATTACTTTGCCAGGGACAGAGGTGAGACTGACCAGCTTGTACTTCTCTGTATCCTCCTTCTTGAAGATAGAAGTAACATTGTTTTCTTCTAGTCCTTGGGAACCTCCTCTGACCCACTGGGACCTTTCAAGATAATTGAGGGGGGCCTTAATGACACTAGGCACTTCTTCCTCTGCACTCACGTGTGTACCTCACCAGGTCACATGCACTTGTATATGCCAAATTTGTTTAAATGTTCTCTAATATGTACCTACTTGCACTGGGCTTTCCCACTGGTCTGGAGGATCTGGGATTCCTGAAGGTTAGTCTGAGATGCAGACAGCAGCCTTCTGCATGTCCTTTGTCACCAAGGTCCTTGTCCTGTTCAGCAACAAGCTTGTGTTTTCCTGAGTCTTGTTTTGTTTTTTTTTTTCCCCCACTAATGTCCCTGTGTAAAGCCCTTCTCATTGTCCTTAACATCCGTTGCCATATTCAACTCCAGACAGTCTTTGGCTTTTCTAGCACCTTCCCTGTATAGTCAGATAATGTTTCTCTTTCTCCAGGGTCATGTGCACCTCCTTCAGCATCTTATATGCTTTCTTTTTGTATTTGAGTTGTCAGGAGGTTCTTATTCATCTATACAGGCCTCCTGCTGCCTTTGTTCCTTGATTTTCATATGCCTCTTGCACAGAGGATAGTGTAACATGGGCTTTGTTTGACTTGGCTTTTACACTGGGATTAAATTTTAATGCAGTATGAGTAGGAGAATGAGGGCTGTGTAGTGGATAGGCTCATTTCTCCCAACATTTGATGGAAGAAATATGGAAGGATTTTTATGACTGAAGGGTGAGAATATTAAACTGAACTAGATCTATGCACAGAGCAGGAAGATGCTAGAAAAAATACTGAAATAGGATAGAAGGGAAGGAAGAAGTTAGAGACTGGTATGTTCAATGATAAGAGGAAAGATATTGAACTTACATTACCTCAGTGTTGTGAAAAGCCTGTGTGTGGAGGAAGCAATTGAATAAAAGCGATATTGGAATGGAAAGACTGTAAATGTGCTGGAGAATAACTGGATAGACAACATTAAAATCACCAGGTTATCATCTTTAATGGATTACTAGTTTAATATGATGCTGTTGTAAATAAGGGCATTTTTTGATGTAGGAGAGACTAAAAACGAGTATCTTCATGGGGCAGGCATGTTATTATCACTTTGTTTTCTAACTTTGAAGTTTACATTGTAAAGAAATCCTGAGGAACAACACCAGAAGTGGGAGATTTAGAAAAAGACTTGATGGAACATTGAAGGTTTTCTTTCCTCTCATCAATTTTGCTTTGATAGACTAGTCTTTATTGTATTTTCTTGAGTAAACATTTATGTGATCAGTTGTTCTCTCTAGGCACATTTATAGGCTAAAAAAAAGAAAAAAATGCCTGACTTATGAGCAAAGAACTGAAGTGTTGAAGTCTGAGTATGTGGGGCCTCCCTTTTGTTCCTTCTGTGGGCATTAAGAGCACTTGAAAGAAACTTCTGTCAGGAGTGCTTGTGGATGGTGCTTCTCCAGGTCTTTGCACGAATGGATTGGCAACCCTTAACATATCTTGCTGACTACCTGCATCCGTATTAAGGCTGTTTATTTGAATCCCAAGGACAGTTTACTGCGTTCCTCCTTATCCCTAGGGAGTCACAACACTGATCTTGCACAGGAATGTAGGCTAGTTGAGGTAGTCCTGCCCAATCCTATATTAAACTTTTTCACACTTGTCTTGAGCTAGACAGCTTGTCCCACTCTGTCTTTAATTTTGTTAGACAGTGGAGTTGGTATTTAACTGTGTAGGATTTAGGTATAATATTTAAAAGTATATGTGTGTCTGTGCATGCGTATATAAGTATATGTATACATATATGTATATACATACATATATATGCACATACATATATATATACTTTCTACTTTAAAATACTTTGAAGCAGAAGCAGATTTAATTTTTTTAAATGGCTACTGGAAACTTAGTGAATTGGACTTTATTTGTGCTGTCCTTCTGTTGCTTTCAAGAATAAGATAGAAAAGATGTAAGGAAAAATCTGGTGGGTCTGTGTTCTCACAAGTGAGTAACTATTAAAGATAAGGACTTTGGAAAATGTTGTTTATAAGGCTGCCTGTGGCTCATGGCTGACAGTGAATTTGCTGTAGTACAGATACCACTCCATTAAAACCAGAACTGTTTACGGAACGATAAGAATGTGGTTTCAGTGCATTTAAAGTCAGGAAAGAATATGGTACAGTGTCACTCTGGACAGATCTTTTGGTTGTAGGTAAAAATCTCTATGGAACAGCCTTGATCCACCAACATTACTTTAATTTAAATGTGCCTTTGTTCTGAGCTCCAGAGGGATGCCTGCTGCTGTTCGGGTGGCTGGCATGGTTACTGTGCAGGCATGTGTGCAGTAAATCTCAGTCCCTGCCAGCTCTGGGAGGGCTCCAGTAGCCAGTGCTACACAGACCAGTTGCTGGGAAACCCTCCTGCTCCTACCACAATTACAGTGGAATCAACTAGTCTCCTTTGTGCTGCTTCCTGTAACCAGTGCCACAGGGAATGGCAGTAAAATTGGTATGCTTAAATCATTTGTTGAAGGAGTGAATACATTCCAAGAAAAAGAAATGCTGTGCATATAGATGGGCCCAACTATGCAGGTGATGCAGTGCTGCTTTGGATTTTCTTGGGGCTCATAGAGGATTTAGGGAGGGGAGCTCTCCTGCCAGTTCAGTTCCACCACTGCCTTCTGTGATGGGCAAATGCCAAGGACTTCTGAATTTCATTAAAAGCTACAGTGGCATGATTATCAGTGGATACCTGCCAGAAGGCAGGCATCTCTTTTAAAAAGGACCCATGTGCTTCAAGCCCCAAATTCAACTGATAAATTTCATGGTAAGAATTCAAAAGCTATTTTTTTTTTTTTTTTTTTTTTTTTTTTTTTTTAAGAATATAAAGGGAATCAAGTGTGAGAGTGGTGTAAAGAGCAACGTGCAGTCAGGTTCACAGAGAATAGAGGGGGAGTAGTATATCTGAATAGCCCAGTTTGGGCCTCTCAGCTCTGTCAGCTGATGTACCGCAGGCTCTTGTGAGCAGAGCAGAATGCGGATTTGCAGAGGACACATGCTGTCTATTTATGGCCTGCTGCTGCTATACAAACACCTCTTTATCCCCACTCAGAAAACTGATTTTGGCAATAATTACAGCTAAGGGCTTTGTTTGTACTGATGGATTGATCAATGGTTCTTTAGTATTGCTGTGTCTGTGAGCACTAACTTTCTATTGATACCATTTGCTTGTAATAAAGGTCTAATCCACTTTGTGTAGATGTTTGTAGTGGGCACCTCTGGTGAGGTTATTTCTAAGCTTCTGATCTGTTACATTAAGAAAAACAAAGTCCATGTCATGCCAGTAACTCTTCACCCCCCAAAAAACATGAAGCTGGAGATGATCCTTTAAATTGCATGCCTCCTTTTAAAAGAAAAACGGGACTGTAATTCTGTCCAGAGGTTTCTGGTGACATCCAGATTTTTGGAGTTGTTACCAGACTCCAAAACATCACGGTCTTCAGCCCAGTTTACAGTGTGAGCATCCATATGTTGCTGCAGGTTAGGGTAAAATCAAGTGAAATGTTGCACTGCTGTGTAGCAGTCCTAGGTGAGAGAGCAGGGTTTTTTGGGTGCTTCTGACTGATTGAAATTGCTCAGAAACTGACACAGTATTTGTATTATATTGATACATTTTACAATGCAGTCAGATTCCCCGAGTGCTAAGAAGTTGCTCTGTTGCAGTCAGTGTGTTTACTTCATAATATTTGAGTGTTTCTTTTTCTAATAAGGAACAAAGTATGCTTCCAATTTTTTTTTTTAACTGTAATGATTTTTAAATTGTACTAAATAAACGGTTACCAGCAAGCTTAGTGCAGTAACTCTAAAGGTGCTAATGAGAACAGAGATGCCACTATACAATACATTAATGCATGAACACTTAGAAAGATGCAATCTTTGCCTCAAAGCAGATGTAGTTGAAATTGATACAGAATGTAGCAACTAAAAATTTGTACCAGGATGGAGAAGGGAGGATCCAAGAATAAATTAAAAAGCTGGATTAGGTCATCAGTTTCCACAGCTGAACTCAGAAGTTGCAGAAATATTTTTGTGCTGTTACAGACATGGGAAAAGAATGTGTAGTGCAAGAATACAGAAGATCTGATTTGCATCAGCACTGTTGTGCGTGAGTTGTCTTTCCAGAATCTGGCATACCTGTCTTCAGTGCTGTTGCTAATGATAGCCTATGAAGACTTATTTTCACTAAAAAAGAAAGAAAAGAGAAAAAAGGGGGGAAGAAGGAACAAAGGATGGAAAGCACAGAGCCTGTGATTATCATGGTAACAGTGCTTTCTTGATAACATTATGGTCATATGCTTTCCCTGTGAGTAGCAAACCAGCCAGGATTTCATGCATCTACCTTTACAGTACACTTTCATTGTAAGCAGGGCTGGGAGGAGCAGGACCATCTGGCACTTCAGGTTTTTTCCCTCTTCCAAACAGATAGCAGCCAGTAGCCTGCGTTTACATCACTCTGACACTGGACATCTCTGTGGTAGTTAGCTGTGTTGTCTGCACCTGGAACTTCTAGTGTGTTGGGAGAGAGCTGCAGACAGAAAATCATCCTGCAGTACAGTGAGAGCAGATCATGTGCAAGTAGTGTGATATGCTGCTGCTGTAACTGTTCTGGTCTAGCAGCTGCTTTATTACTATAATAAATTTCAGCTGGGTTTCAGACCAGTAGCTCAGTTGTCTAAAAAAGAAAAAGAAAAGGTCTTTCTGGAGGAAATGTTTGAAGGGAGCAAATGCTGTATCCTTCTTAGCAGTAATGATTCCTACTGTTGTTTCATTGCTTATTCTAGGGGGCCCAGTCTCTATTCTTAGGACTCAGCATTAAATTCCATGATAGTATTAATAAAAATTAATTGCCTTGTGGATTTCCTGCTAATTGCCCTTCCTTCCAAATTATGAAGAAATCAGTGTCAAATACCTTATTTGATGTGACAGCTTTTTTGATGCAAGTAAATCTTTTCCTACAAAAAGTAGCATTCTGATCAATAGTTCTATTTTTTCTGACAGTTAATTTTCTGCGTAGTTGCAGATTTCGTACATGTGTTACTCAGGTTAGGCCTGGATCATAACAGAATAATAGCTTTTGTGAATAAAAACAGATCCAAAAAATGGGCATTGTTACCTGTCTAACCAGGCCTAGTTTCTGGCCTGATACTTGGTGACTAGGAAAGGACTCAGTTGAATTGCTTCCTATTACACTATTCTTTTTAAATGGAAAAGCTGTTGCTGTTTCCTGTGTGTGTATGTACAGACAAAAAGTCTTAACTCTGCTGTGTAGGTATTCTGTAGCAAGACATTTCTATGTGACTGTAAAAAAATGTTTGAAGTATACACAAAGCTGCAACCCAAAGAAGGGGCTTGTGCTATTCTTATACATTCACGTATGTATGCAAAATACATATATGAACAATAGTGGGTTTTTTTCACCCACTCAAATAAAAATTTGCTTATTTTTATACTTCTAATTTAGCTTTTTGGAGAACAGAATTTAAACAATATCCACTTGTTATAAAAACATTGCAATGAGATGTAAAAATAGAAAAAAGTGAAATCCTAAGGATACCAAACCTGCAGTGTGCTTGTCACCTGAATTTGTGCAAATGGTTTAGTTTCATCTTGCTGCTTTCTAAAATGAATATATTTTTTCATTTTCCTAAAGTGCACTGATTGACAGAGAATCTGGATACTTGATGACGCATCATTCAAATAATTGTACATAGTAAAAAGCAGATACTGCAGGAAACCTTTGATTATTAGAATTTGCTGTGAAAATATACTCATTCATATTCTATATATACGTGTGTGTATACATATATATATATATCTCTTTGCCATTATTTTTTTAAATGTAAACCCAAATTTCCTAAATAAAAAATCAGAGGGCATAGTGCAGAGTCTTAAACAGAAGAGAACTACTGTTTGATTCGGCATACTTGAAAATTTTCTTTTAAAAGATGTGGAAAGGTTTTATTTAATTTTGAGGCTTTGCTGACCTCTGCTGGAGCAATAATTATTTGCAGTTTTATAGAGTTCTTTTATGCAGTGCACCTGTGGAGAGCTGTTCTCTCTAAATTCTGAAAGAAAAATACCACTGTAACTCTTTTCCCTTATATACTATAATGTGATTCCAGGAAACTTACATCTCTTCACTTGCTGTTATGACATTGTTAGAGGCAATGAAAACTGCTCTGCCTTGTAGCAAAGTGTTGGATAGAGGAGGGAGTAGGGAGCATCTTTGTGTTCCTGGCTGCAAGGCTGTCAGCATTTTGATGAAGGAAGAAATGTGCTCTTGGCAGTCAATGAAAATACAGTTTTAGCAACTGGGAGGAGGTTCTTGCTTTTGCTGTTACCCTTACTCTTTGGGGATCACATCTTTCCAAGCACGCTGAGCCACCATCTTATCACAGCTATGTACACATTGTCTCTGGACATCTTGCCTGTTTCTCAACTCGTGAGAGTTTAAACTGATCTTTTCTCTAAAACTCAGGCTATTATTACTTTGCCAGTCAATCAAGCCTGGAACACAGAGTTAATTTTATACATCTCCTTCATCTGATTAACAAAATTTCCTTTGCAGTATTTCTTAAGGTTCATCTTTTTGTGTTCTCAAAGCTAAAACTGCATCAGTCTTCAGCATCGAAGCAATGATTAAATGTGCCTTTGATTAGAGCTGTGGCGAGTGCATGTCCATCATAAAACCACATATATTGTTTCTCTGGTGTGATCAAAGAAAATTGAACTTGGAGACCCAGATTGATAACAGGAAGCCTTAATGGTTGTACATTTTTTATATTGTTTCATGTACTGGTATGCTGCAACTATTAGAAGTACTTTTGAAATTTAAAAAAACCCAACTTGGTTATAAATAATTGAGAAGCCTCAAATTTACTGATGATCAATCTGTCTCCTTCTGTGAGTATCTAAGAAATTTTTCTTATTCAGTAACTCTGAAAATTTTATTCTGTTTTTCAGGATATTCACATTGTACAGCAAATCTTTGCCACTAGACTTGGCATGTCGTGTCTGGGATGTGTTCTGCCGTGATGGAGAAGAGTTCTTATTCCGGACAGCCCTGGGAATATTAAAACTTTTTGAAGATATTTTGACCAAAATGGACTTCATTCATATAGCCCAGTTTTTAACAAAGCTACCAGAGGACTTGCCTTCAGAAGAATTCTTCACATCTATTGCTGCCATTCAGATGCAAAGTAGAAACAAAAAATGGGCTCAGGTAAAGAGAATGTTAATCTTTGATAACAGATGATTGTACTGTACTATGAAAATGGGGTTTGGCAACACCTGGAAGAACGTTTTAGCAGAGCTAGTGTTTGATTTTACAGATAGTAGGACTATTTAGCTCACTCCATGCTTTTAGTGTACATTCAGGTGAGTGGATTCCCTGAGCTTACTCTCCTCTGGAAAGGGAGAGCTCAGTCAACATTCAGCATTGAAATGTTGAGTGGTGTTGAAGAAGTATCACACAGCTTTTACATTTATTAATTATAAAGGCTGCTGGCAGCACTAAAACTCGATATTTAAAAGCAGAAACTCACTCTTGGGGAGGAGATGACAGTTTGTCAGGACACATCATACAGTCATCTTAATATTCTTGAGGATCTATTTTGCTTAATTTTGGGCTGTACAGAAGCAATTGTATCTCTGACTTCTTTATTGGAATTTAGCACTGAAGCCATTATTTCAGAAATTGTGTCTCATCACTGTAATTTCAGCTAAATTCTGTTTTAAAGAAAAAAGATTGAAGTGTGTCATCTGAATGTGGAAATCACTAAGTGGGTGTAACAGCCATTCATGCTGGAGAGTTAGGTCAAATGTACTCCACAGTGTTTGGAGTGGAAACTTTTTTTTCTTCTTCAAAGCAGTCATACAGCCTGCTTCATGGTCATGGTGTAATAGAGCTCTGTCCATTTTACCCAAATTCTGTTTTGCAGTGAAACTGAAAGGTAATGTTAAACATAGTGGTTATGGCAATTCAACTGCAAATGGGTGTTTATAGTTCTTCCGTGGAGTAATGGTCTGCCTGTAGATGCTGGGGGCTGCCAGCTTGCTATTTGAGATGAGAAATTCCAACCTTCACAGTAGGAGCCATTTGTAGCCTTCTGAGCCTTCTCTTGCATATAAGGAGGAACACAACCTGTGCTGCCCAGCTAAGAGCAGCACACTGCTGGCACTTCCTCCCTGACATGTCTCTCCTCACAGTTTAGTTTGCATTTCCCTTCTGGTCTTGGTCATAAGTTGCTCGTACACATCCAGCTGTGTTTCTACCCTCAAGAACATTTTTCAGCCAGTAGCATGTCTACCAGTAAACTCCCAGTCTTGTTTCTCATTCAGAGGGCTCATTTTCTTTGAACATGTCATGTGTGGATGATGGTCACATACCAAATGAATTCTCAAGCCTATTGCTGCTTCCCTTGTAGAGAAGGAGATATAGGGGTCCCATTCTGCCATGTATCCCAGGTAACAGGCTTTCTTAGCTAGTGGTTTTCAGTCTGTGACATATGTGAAGATTTAGTGGTGATTATCACAACAGGAGGAGGACTTAAAAGTAACTTAGCCCAAGCAGTCTTCCTCAGTCTCCTCATCATCTTTGTTTTGACTACACTGGAATTTGCCAGATTGTTTTTGCTTGTTGTGGCAAACTGAAGAAAAAATGGTGCTGAACCTTGGTGCAAATACATCTCAAAGAGAGTGAGCATGCTGTGGGGTTAGTGTTGGCTGACATCTTGCCTATCTTAGCTTCTGCACCGGCTGGCTTTCTTCACCAGGTGGTTCCGCTGCTGAGTAAGTTTCCATCAGGAAAGCCTGTTCACTCTCTAGCCTGTCATCCTTTTCCAGGCCAGAAGTGGGTAGGGGCTATGAGTCTGCTCATGTTGTGCACTTACTAGGACTGCTCAGTTGTTGAGGTACCACTGTTGGAACTGACCTAGAAACATTATCAAGACAAAGCGGGTATGGAAATTTGTTTTCTCTTACTAAGATGCTGCCTGTGACGGCTTCTTACCTCTCTTGTCTTTAAGGTTCACCAGGAAGAGTTTGTACTCAGGAACCTGAACTTTGCTTTTCTAGGGCAGACAGGCTTTTGGTAGTGTGTGACTTGGTTGCAGAAGTAGAGTGCCGGGTATAAGTCCCACACAGTATGCCTGAGTAGTCTGTCTTGCTTCCTAGGTAGATAAGTTTCTGACCATGACTGTTACTGTAGAAGTCAGATGCTTTACTGTGTTATCCATGTATTTTCTGTAGGGAAATACCTTTTCAAATTAGCAAAATGGATGTCAAGAGTGATGGATACACCACTTTGAATATAAACTCCTAGGTGGACTGACTGACCAGGAGCGCTAGTCCCCAGAGGATGCAGGATGCTCTTGAGTTGAGGAAAGTGGGCTTTGTGTTTTCATCTCTAGCATCATCTCATTTGGTTGCAGTAACTGTACTGCACAAGCAAGAAGCAGGGCTTGAGGTACTACTTCTTTGTAGGAGTATATTTGACTGTGGAACTCAGAAGTCAATTCAGCTGCACATCTCAGCAGCAGGTGTACTTGGCACTCAGGAAACCACCCATTTACTGAACCTTTAACCTTGCTGTACCATGGTAATTATGGTCCTTTTATCCTGTGGGTCACATTCTGACCTGATGTTGTCTAGAGATGATATAGATAGGACCTCATCTGAAATGTTAACAGGCTGCTTATGAAGCTGAATCCCACAGTCCTGGTTCCCTCATCAGATGGGCTGATGTATGTTTTCCATTCCACTCTATTTTCCCTTGGTCACTGACAATGTGATCAGGAAACTGAAGACTGAAAGGAGTCCTGGTAAATCATGGACACAGCACCTCTAGTTACAAGGACTCTGGTTATTAATAGGAAACCTGCAAGCTCTGGTGTTCTTCTGGAATTACCTACGAAGAATTCCAGGGCCTTGTGCCAATACAGCATTAGCCTGAAATGTGAGTGGGTGTTTGTCATCAGCAGCAGAGGAAAAGTGGTGGTAGAACAGACTAGACTGTTGGCTTAGCATTTCAGTAATCTGTATGCTTCAAATTTTAGCTCCATAAAGTTTTTCAGATAACTATGAGCTCTGTTAGTTGGCTTAAGGTCTATGCTTTTCTGCTTTTCTGGGTCAGTATTTTGGGTCATTCTCATGTTCCTTAAAAAGGGTAACTTTTTACCACCAAGGACATTGTTACTGTGGCAGTTGAAACTCTCATAAGCTGGTTAGATGAGTAGCTGTTGATTTACCCTGAGTCTCTATGAAGAGGGCCTCCCTGAGACCTCTCTCCAGTTCTACAAATCGCTGAACTACCAGCCAGCTGTGGCTCTGTTCAGACCCATGTTGAACTCGTGTTGCAACAGCTATGGGTGCTTTTACATTGAAGTGTAGGTGTGATTGCCCCTGAGTGATTTAGCCCCACCTCCTGTTAATTCTGGTGGTGCTGTGGTTTGTTTGAAGTCAGTCAGAAGGAGAAAAGAAGGTTCCTTACTCGTAACTGCAATTCTTTGAGATGAAGTTTTCCTCAGTACATTCTGTTCGAAGGTGATTCTTGAGGATGCTGCTGGATTTCTTCAGCAGAGACTAACTATAGAGCAGGGAGCATGTTAAGCAGCATGAGAAACTGGCTGTTACTTTACCTTCTACACAAGGGCTAATAAAACAAAATTGTGCATTGGATACTAGGAAATACATATTTTCAATGTGGATGCATATGTGGACTTTTTGCTTCAGAAAAAAACTTAAGCAGATCTGGAGACAGTGATGTGCTCTAGACAAGCACCAATCAGCGCTAAGGTAATTCTGTCCTGAACTCTTAGGTAATGTCATACTGCTCAGGCTGCTCACTTGCTGTGTTTTTAGATATTCCATTTATCTTGAGAAGTATAGCTTCCTCTCAAGCAGCATCCTTTAATAGTGCTAGACTTGTGTAATCTGGGTAAGAATCTCACTTCCAGGCTTCAAAGTGTGTGTTGGGGAGAGATTGAATTTAAATGTTAAATCCATTTGTATCTACCATGCCACAAGGACTTAAGGGAGAGGTCTCCATCAGTGGAGAGCCTCTCTAAATTTGATTACGTTTAACAGTTAAAATAGTATTGCTCAGAGATAATTAAATTGGAACCTCTTCAGACATTGATTTATTGAGTCACTTTTTAAATCTAACACGTTTTTCTCTCTCATTCCTTTAAATGTCTAGATACTGGCTGCTCTGCAGAAAGATAACCGAGAAATGGAAAAAGGAAGTCCTTCACTCAAACGTTAAAATTATGGTTGCCTCCAGTGACTCACGGGAAAAGAGCTAAAGTGGCAAAAGTATTGAGTATTGTTTGACATGTATGAGCCTGCAAATCAAAGTGTTATTTCAGAGTTTTGTTTAGTAGTAGGATAGCCTTAAATGGGAGTGAGGAAAAAAGAGGAGGGGGAAAAAAGGAAGGAAAGAAATCAGGAGATAAAACCCTTATAAATTAAACCTAGGCTTAGCCTTAAACTTTTAGTGGAATGAGCATTTGCTGTGGACAGCGTTACACATTCTGTACTTCTGATGAGGGCAGTGAAACTAAACAATATTAAGGGTTTTTTTTAAGGTGTTATTTTTTGTCGATGTTTTAAAAGACTGGGCATTTGACAATGTCGGTTGCTTTGAAAGCTATTCTCCAGTTTCATTCTTAGGCAGGATATACTTCCCATACCTATTAACAGTAGCTGGATCTGGATTTTAAATAACTGGTGCTGAAATTTATAGTTAAATGATGTAAGGACCATTGCTTTATAAATGTTTCTTGTTTTATAGGCTGTGGGTCCCATTTACCAAAGAAATCATGTAGACATAGAACTACATTCCTTTCTTTAATAAGAAAAAGTTAAGTAGAAAGTAAACTTGGAAGAGAAGTCACACTAGCAGTGCAAAACCAATTATTCTTCAAGATGCCTTGGAAATCTGTGTTTCCAATCTGGATGCATATGGAAGAAGATCCATTAATCAGACTAGATTCCAAACTCACTGGGGGGTTTCTGGTATTTATCTGGCATCATATCCTGGTTGTACTCTATTTCCTGTTTAAAGCCAGGGTCACACACTGTACTAAATATATGTTTCCATGTGTCCCTCTTTCTGGGGCAGTGCCGTTTCGGGGTGTTCTTGCCTACCAGCTACTTATTCCTGTACCATCTCCCCAGTCATGCTGATAAAACTGTGGGCTGAGCAGATAGACTGAGAAATGGTTAAAAGTGATTTTTATGGTTACTTCAAACGCAGCTCTGCTCACTGGCAGAACTGAGGAGGAAGGGTGTAGGGGAGAAGTTACATAAGCCAGCCTTGCTGCTGGAAAGAAAAGGTTATGTGGGATCTCCTGAAGCTGCTGCTGCCACAGGGGGAAAGCATTATGTGGAGCTGAAAAGTGAAAGAAGTTTATTGCGGAATGTGCCAGACAAATACCATCAGGATAAGTACAAGCTATCATTTCCTAGTGTTTTATCCAGCTTCTAATACATGGGAGCAAGTTACAGAGGCTGCCAACTGCAGTTGCATAATTCTGTTATACAGGTTAGATCCCCCCTGCATTCAGATGAATGTTGAACTGTAAATCATGAGTGCCTCTGATTTACAAGAATGTTTATTGCATAGTGTATAATGCAAAATCTATTTTATAAATAATGACGATCATTGAAAAGGGAAGCTAAGTGAAGCAATATTTGTGTTAACTGTAAACAGGCGTTACTAAATCCTCTAGTTGTATGGTCAGCAGTTTCCCAATGCTCTTCAGTCTGTATTATGCTAATTATTTTGGCATTGTCTGAATTAAAAAATGAAAATAATAGTTGCATATTGCTCAACTCAACATATGATGTAAAGGACTGTGGGACATAATCAAACTGCTGTCCTTTAGTACAAACATTGTTTCTGCAAAGGATTAGGTTGACTGTAATATTAAAAGAGCTAGAGTAAGATTCCCTGGTAAGTGAGGACTCATAATCACTTTGGAAGATGTGTAATGCTAATGCAGCTTGCAAGTCTGATACCTCATTGGCCTCTTTTCCTGTCCACTTTGTGTACCTGGTGTAACAGATGTGGTTTTTTGTTGGCCATTTCCATAAGACTTCTGCTAGGTCATCACTTACTGAAAATAGACATCAAGATGTTGATACGAAACACATATTAATTCTCCCAGAATTTTTATAGCTTTGGTCTTTCAATGACTGGTACTTGTATGCTGCATTGCTTTGAAGTGCAATAGAAAGCTGGAAGGTCAGTAAGTGTTTTTTAATACTTTCTCTGTTACTACAACAAATATGCCTTTCCATGAAGAATATGAGGCCTACCATCTGAAACATTTGCACTATGCTTTAAAACGTTTCATTAAACACAGAGACAGCTTTTTGCTCAGTATACATTTTTAGGTGGTACTGTAACTGGCTTTGTGATTTAAGTCTTCATTGTGACTAGATTTATATTTCCTTTTAAACCAAGTCCACAAGTGTGGCTCATTTGTCTGGTTAAAATGCATTCTTTAGCTACTAGGCATCTTTTAATCCATCCACAGCCTGTTCTTCTTTTTCTCTTCTCAGTAATATGTTGAATGTAACAGTGAAAATAGGCATAGTTCTGGGAAAAAGGCCTGCTGCAACACTTGTGCACTGTTTGTTACTTGCAATGTAATTATTTTTTTTTTTGTGATTTGATCTTTCTTTTCTTAGAAGATGTATATATTTTCTAAATGATTTCTTTGTGTATATAAGGTATGTTCTTTAATGAAGAAAAGCAATGCAATAAGGAGCTTTGCACAGTTTGTTCTCCAACAAAATACATTTGAAAAAAAAAAAAATCACCTGCCTAAAGATGCAATTGTTTCAACTTCTCAGTAACTTGACTTGAAAGTAATGCTTGAATTTTGATTAAAACCAGAGATGATTAGTAAGGGCATAGAATTACTTGCCACTGAGCTTTTTCAGTTTCTTGCAGCATACCAAATCCCTTAATTAGCTGTTAAGAAAGATTTCTGTAATAAATTCAGGGATTGCATAAAAAATTTTGACAATTTTATTGTTCAGGTGCTTGAGAGTATCTGTAACAAGATGCATGAGATTTTCTTTCATTGAGGAAGTGTCCCCGTCAAGCAAACTTTTTCTTCATGGGTTCAAGGAAAAATAAAAATGCTGCAATACATCAGAAGTCTGCAACTACCACTCTACATGCAGCAGATTAGAGAAAGAAGAAAACTTCACCAGGTTTGGAATTCTTTATGACCTGCACTTTATTATAAAGCCGTTTTGCAACTTCAATCAGCAATCAATCATTAATGTTATTTTATTTAGTAAAGAATTTCATTTGGGGAAAAAAAAAGGTACCTTGTAACAGCTTATTTTTGAATGTTTCAAAACTAGAATGACATATAAACTGTTGATACATCCCCTGTACATCATGTTTAAAGCGGTTTTATGTAGTTATCAGGTTTGTTTTGTTTAGATATATGTATCAAACTGGAACTTTTTTCAACTGTAAATATATTGTTTTGTTAAATAAAGTCATGTAAAGTTACCTTAATCACCTATTTTCATTGTAATTCCGAAATTAAAAATTCAAGTACCCGTCTGTTTCTTCACAGGCTTCTTTAGCAATTTTTGTCTGTCCAAAATCAGGACTTTTGGACATTTAAGTATTGCAGGGGAAGGACTTTTTGGTGATGCTTTCCAAGTTCTTGTGTTAAAATACCTGTTATATTACATGTGATATTTGAAAGATTTGATACTTACGGTGCCCATAGTTTAATCCATTTCATATGCCTTTCTCTGGAGGAGGTCTGAGATCTGATAAATTTATACAAAAAATAGATGTAAATATATTTTTGTGAGATGTGCAGAACTCAGAAATGCCTGAATCCTTTCGGTGTTTTAAAAGAAGAAATCCTGGTCTATTGCAAGTTTCATAATCACATGGCATTTTTGTGCTCAATTTACAGCATTACTGTTTTAATTTTTACCTTGTCCGACCTTCAGATTAAAGTGGAAATGCTTCCTGTTGCTTACTTAACTGAAAAGAGGTTAAAGCAGCAAATAAAATATAAATAAACGTGGGGAGGAGAAGACAGTATCTGTGCAACAGGACTGTGTGGGGAATGTAGTCAAAGACTAGGCTGCCACGATTCTAGTTTCTCTCTTCCTTGCACTTAGTTTCTATAGGCCTATACCATTTTGATACTAATAGAGCTTTATGTTGTCTATATTACAGGAGTTGCACAAAATTGTTCAAAATTAGATTTACTTTTCCTCACTTGTTTCTCAGTACTAATTTCAGTCGTTTGAAGAGATGTGAAATACTTTCCTGCATGCCAGCACATAAAATTAGGAAGCAAAAAGACATTTTTCTGTGCTGCTTCCTGATGGAATGTTTTCCTGTATTTATAGAAGGAAAATGGAGGAAAGTTTGATCTCCAATCTCAGGGTGCTTTGGAAGGCTGAGGTAGCAGCAGGTTGTCTCAACAACTTGGTGCTGAAAAAAAAAGTCCTAGAGACAGTTTGTGAAGTTTAAGCCAATGTCTTAGTATTTGTTTAGTAGAAATATTCAGTTCAGGGAATATGCCATCAACCTCATTGGCACCCGAAATTCTTGCATTCTCCAGATGTCAAACATGCAGCAGTGAAAAGCATCTAAGATTTACTTTCTCGGCTTCTCCCTTTATCTGTCTATATTTGTTGCTTAACATGTTTAAGAAGTTGAAGGACAGTTTATATCTCTTAAGCCAAAAGCAGCAAGAAGCATAACAATTCCTGACAGGAAAATTCTTAAGAAGTCAAAACAGGTAAAAGTAACTTTTCTTAGGGAGATGACTGCTCACCATCCTTAATTCTTACTTATTTATGAAAACAGTTTTGTGGAACATCAGGCAGCTACTTGACCTGTGCAATAGCCACTCTTTCAGCAGAAGAGCTCACTTTCAGTAACAAAGCTTAAGATGAACGGTACCGATTTTGGTGTCTTTTTTTAAAGTAAGTGGTTGACAGTTGTCTCCTTTTACTATCCAGCAGCAACAGAGGTAGATCTGCTGGTATTTTGTGAAAAGTTTCTGAATACTAGTTGTGTAATGTCTCTTCATGAACAGAGTGAGCTGCTGAGATAGAGTACTCCAGTCGTTAGCAGAACAAGAGCCTGCACTGGTCCCCCGTGTATATGCAGTCGTCCTGCAGAACTTCGAGGACGTTAGAAGACTATCATCAAATTGCTACTGCATGATTGCAGTGAGAAATTATTGATCTCTCTTTTCACTGTGATGTAAGAACAAGATTTGAACCTTCAATAGTGTAATAACCACTTTAATTATGTTTTGTCTTTTAAATATCCTGGCAGTTCAGAAAACGTAGTTCAGAGATGATTTAAGAGAGGAAGGTGTAAGCCATTGCTGGAAACATCTTAATGTAAGTTCATCTACTTTTTATCCCCATATAAGTGCATTCAGTGACTTGTGTGCTTTGCTTCTTAATTGTGTTTTTTGCATCTTAAGTTGCTTATGCGACTTAATTTAGAAATAGAACCAGCAGCTCAAACACAGCTTATCAATACTGGTCCTATGGGGTCTAATTCCAACCTGCAGTGGAAAACCAAAAGACCCCATTCTTACTCTTTCCCACTGGGATGTGCTGCTTTTCCTGCAAAATTCACAACCGTTGAACACTTCAATCTGGGCCTTTAATACCCAACTCTGACTGCCAGAAATGGGACTAAAGTTTGCTGGTCTAGGCAAAGTAGTGGTATCATGCATAGAAATTAACAATAAGGTGGGACTGATTCAGTAATCGGGCACATCAGCCAGTGATGGCCTATAAGGAGCAGAGAAAGTTGCAGTTTCTTCAGTAATGAGAACTCAGTATGTCAGAGCTCCACCATTTTACTGGCCTAAGATGTTTCTATGTTCTTTACATCCATCCCATGCCATAAATCAAAAGTAATGCCGCAGCAGCAAGAGCTGTGGGATATAGATCAGTCTCATAGCCGCTATTTGCCATGGGAGAACTGGAGTTTAAAGAACATACTCTTTTGAAAGGGTAAGCTGCTTCCTGTTACTAAAGCTCTGTGAGCTGCAGAGTCATAAATGTAAATGTTTTTTGCTGCCTCCCCTTCAATTTTTTTTTTTTTTCTGGAATTCTGATGCTCTATAGTTGAGCAGTGCAGAGGAGACTGGAACAGTGATGGGCTTATGCTATTGTCTACCTCTTCACAGACATGAATAAGGACAAGGTTGAGTACCCTCTAAAACTAAAAGCTGAAAGACCAAAAAAATTCAAAACTCTTAGTTTTGAGTGGTAAGATTCATGTATATATTTATACTATGAAAATAGTTCTTGAAGTAATAAACATTTCTTGTGTACCACCAGGGCAAAATTGGCAGCTACAGAATTGGTGAATGATTTGGTGCTTCTATATTATATTGACTGTATGCAGGTCATGTCCAGTATTAAGAATAAGCTGCTCTCCGGTTCTCAGCCCTATGTGTGAAGATCACCCCTTGCAATGGGGCAGTATTTATTGTACGATATTTATTGTACAGATGAAGTCGATACAAAGTTAAAAAATCCATACAGATGGTTGCAGAATCAGGATGTGAGTTACGGGATGGGGAGTGCTCTGCTTATACAACACTGCCATGGCCTTAAAGGACTGAATGCTAAGATCGTTTTCTGAAAGTGTAGACTTTTGACTGAGGGTTTTTTTGTTTAAGACAGGCACATGTATGTGGTTTCATTCAAAATGAGTAACTACTGTAATCTCTTTGTTGAATAAACAATACTGAGAGGTCACTTAGAAGTATGCTTTCAGGAGTATGTGTAACATATTAAAGACTTATCAGAAAGCATGTTAAGAATTAGAATTATGGAAAACTCTTTTGTTTATTTCTTTACGATGCTTTTCTTGGAATTGGCTTCCTTGATTTTTTCTGAATTCCCCTACAAGAAAGGATCAGCCTAGCATAGTGATGTTCCAGTGTTTCCAGTTGCTGGCTTAGCAGCTCTGCAGTATCTACCTTCTCCTCGAAGTCCCGAAGCAGTATCTCATTTCCAATCAACCCACATTCCTGCTGCAATTTCAAATTGTTTCTCCGCAGCCTGTCTCTGGCCTGTTTTGTTTTGGTCAGATTGTCTCCCTCCTGTGACAAGACAGTCTCGATGTCCATCAGTTCAGCCTTTCGGCCTTGATTTTCAGCTTCCACAAACTGTAGTTTTTCCCTGAACTGGCTGAAAATATGTACTGTGTTTGATACGTTCTTTTTGAGCTTCTGGATTTCATCACCGAGATCATCAATCTTTTTGTTGTGTTTCTGATTCTCTTTCCTCATGTGCTCAAAGTCCACAAAAAGTTGACTGTCTACCAGTTCTCCCTGAGCTTTCAAGATGGTTTCAAGGTTTGGGATTTCATGCTTCAGCTTGATATGTTCCACACGGACCTAGAGGAGTAGAAACAAAAGAATTACTCCTTTAATCCCTGCCTTGCCAGGGAAGAAGTGCTTCCGTCTAAAGTAAATCATGACAATAAGCAACCCTCAAGGGGATAAAGCATCGCACAGCTTCTGTTCTTCAATGGCGAGCGGTGTATGTTAGGGGAACAGCGCCAAGTGCTGGCTTTTTCAGAAATCTTTTCGACAGGAGAAGAGAGAGGGAGGAGCGGGACGACCGGGGCCGGAGCCTCACCTCTCGCACCCGCTGCTCTTTGTCCCGCTCCCTGGCCTGGATGCGGGCGGCCGCTTCTGCCGCGCCGCCGTCCCGCCGCCGCCCTGGGC
>NW_020799098.1:12153101-12159497 GCF_003259725.1 Athene cunicularia | reverse complement strand
GGGGCTGCGGGCAGCCTGCGGGCCCGGGGAAGGTGGGGGGCCTGCGCGGTGCTGCGAGGGGGCCCCGGTGTCGCGTCCCGCTCCGCAGCCTCTGGGCCGTTCGCGGGCCGCTTGCGGGAGAGCCGCTGGCCGAAGGAGCTCTTCGGGCTTCGCGGGGCTGTGGCAGCCTTCTGCTGCAGCACGTGCCTTCCCCCGCAGCCTCTGTGGTACAGGCCCTGTAGCCTCTTTTTCCCTCAGTGTGTCACAGCACTTCGCTTGCTGCTTGCCTTCTGTGTCACTACACAGTCAGGCTTGTTTTTAAAAAATAGCAGTAAAAAGCAGCATTATCCAATTCATTCATCGTGACTCGATTGTGATTTGCTTCATTAAACATGAAGACTTCTTCAAAATGTTAAAAGTTTGTGATCATTGTAGCTTTCGTTTTTAACTAGAAAATGAGTAAATGCTACCTTTCTTACTGTAAATGCTGTAGTTTTTTATATTGTTCCAAAAGTACTTCAGCAAGGCAATGTAAGCGAGCAAACCCCAAATGACGTAGCGATCCCAGCGCTGGCTTGGGGCATCCTGCTGATGGTGAGCTCACTTTTTGAGAGCGCGGTGGATGCTGAGGAACTGACATGTGGATCCAGCGTCTCGATGGTGTTCCGGTGCCTAGAGGATCTGATGCAGCTTGCCTTAGTGATGTTTCTGGCACTGTTTTCATGGCCTGCACGCCCCTGAGCAATTGTAAATGCGTATCCAGACCTAAAAGTGCAGATCTGATGGAAACGTGGCTAACTTCAGTATTGCTAGAAGAGTTTAGGTATTGTGAGTTGGCTTTTGAGAAGCAGGGAGAAAGTCATGCTCTCACCTGAGTGCACACTATGCTGAAGATGTAATGGGAATCATTTTATCACTGCTCCTTATTTTCCGTTTAGGAGGACATGGCTGCTCACGTGGGAGCATCCCGAACACCTCAGGAAGTGATGGAGCACTACGTGAGCATGTATATCCATGGCAACCTGGGAAAAGCCTGCATCCCTGACACTATTCCGAACAGGGTAACGGATCACACGTGTCCCAGCGGCGGCCCGCTTTCTCCCAGCTTGACCACGCCGCTCCCCCCGTTGGATATATCGGTGGCCGAACAGCAGCAGTTGGGATACATGCCACTCCGGGATGACTACGAGATCGAATACGATCAGGACGCGGAGACTCTGATCAGTGGCCTTTCGGTGAACTATGACGACGATGACGTGGAAATAGAGTTAAAAAGAGCTCATGTAGACATGTATGTAAGGAAACTCAAGGAGAGGCAACGGCGGAAGAACATTGCACGAGACTATAACTTGGTACCAGCCTTTCTGGGGAAGGATAAAAAGGACAAGGAGAAAGCTCCCAAACGAAAGATCACAAAAGAAGAGAAGGAGTTAAGGCTGAAACTGAGGCCTCTGTACCAGTTCATGTCTTGTAAGGAGTTTGAAGACTTCTTTGAGAACATGCATAAAGAGAGGATACTTAGAGCAAAGATTCGGGAGTTGCAGCGGTATCGTCGAAATGGAATCACCAAAATGGAAGAGTCGGCAGAATACGAGGCAGCCAGGCACAAACGGGAAAAGAGGAAGGAGAACAAAAACATAGCTAGTTCCAAGAGAGGGAAGGAAGATGGTAAAGAAGGTGAATTTGCTGCCATTGAAAACCTGCCTGGCTTTGAACTCTTATCGGACAGGGAAAAGGTGCTCTGCAGCTCTCTAAATTTGAGTCCTGCACGTTATGTGACAGTAAAAACTATAATCATTAAAGACCATCTCCAAAAAAGACAAGGAATTCCTTCAAAGAGTCGCCTTCCCAGTTACTTAGATAAGGTACTGAAGAAAAGGATTTTAAACTTTCTAACAGAAAGTGGTTGGATATCCAGGGATGCTTCATGAAACTCAGCTGATCTGAAAAAACGCAGCAGAGGCCCATTATAGCCTCAAGGACTCCATTATTTTTTTTCCTTCCCTCCCCAAAGATACAGAAATTATGTTACTTAAAAACAACAAAAAAAAGAAAATACATAAATCCCGACAGTATTCATGATCCATGGTTCAAATAGACTTCTGCTTTGGATCATGGAAAGTACTTAATTGTGAAACTTCTACATTGGATTTCACTGCTTTTGGCACATTACTAGAACAGATTTCTTCCATGTGAACTTACTCAAGTCCAGTAGTCCCAGAGTAGTTACTTTACTCCTTACTATTGGACAAATGAGTATCAGTGTAATCCTTGCTTTTCTTTAAGGTGGGAGATAGTTTCATTTGCTGGAAACTGTCTTCTCCCTTTCTTTCATTTTTTGGTGTAATGCTGGCAGCAAAGTGAAGCTTACAAAAGTCCTGAGCGCAGGAGCAGGGTGAGCAAGGACTTTTGTGACCATTGCTAAGCTTTCAGAACATTCTCCTTAGTAACTACAGCCAAGGTGCTGGGACAGCGGGGTGAGTTTCTGTCGAGAATACAGCAAGGATTAGCCATGGCAGGGAGTGGAAGGAAAGAAATGTGGTAGGTGAGATGCCTTCAGGTACTTGTGCTGTGGAAAGGGTTCTTGAAGAGCTACCTGCACACCCAGCTGATCCGGACATAGCTTTGACTTCAGTCTTTGCTGAAACAGGCTCTGCTGAAGCTTCGATGCTAACTAATTAGTAGCAGAGTTGCAGGGGTGCATGGCAGCTGTGGTGCTCTGTTCCAGAGGAAGGGTCAGCACTACTGTGAAGTGGCTGTTTGGGGCTAGAAATGGGGTTTGGGAAAATAGGCAGTGAGTTGTCTTGTAGCCGTTGGGAGCCTCAGGCAGCAAAATCACTGTTTCTTGTCAGGGGAAGTTACACCTTCATTGGCATCTGTAACTTCTGAGCTTGTATGGGATGAGGAGGTGTAGCTGCCAAATCCTGAAACTGATTGGGAGGGACAGGGAAAAAGAGCGGAATTCTCAAGTGAAGAGCGAACACCAAGACTGGTTTTTAAAAACAAAAATGAGAGGTGATAGAGATTAGGTCAAGATGCACAGCTAATGTGCTTCTGAAGTACAGAGCTGTAAATCGAGCCATTACTGGATTCTGGTGGCACATAACCTTGAAACGTACTGGACTAAACACACTGAAGTTGAAATGACTGATGTGGCAGAAGGGTGACTGCAGCCCACTGCAGGGGGAACAGTGCACCTGGAGAGGGAACTCGTCACGACTCTGACTAGTCTGAGATGATGATTTAACACAGCGTGTGGCAGAAACGCCAGACCCACAGCACTGTTCTAGTAAGATTAAGGGAAAGATGTTGAAGGAGGACTAGAAAAGATTTTAATGCTCATTTCATCCTTAAATTCCCGTGCTGGTATTTAACCAAATGAATAAAAAATGGTGGTTGCCATGTGGAAGACAGCACAGTGTTACTTGTGCTTAAGCCTCTCTGCTGGTCGTGTCTGGAGAGGGAAGCTGTGGCCGGAGGCCAGCTGGGCAGGTCTTCTGGAGCACAGATGTGCCAAAACATGGAACTTGACTGGCTTCAGAACAAGTGCAAGCACTGCAAATGTCACCTTGGCTTGATGCTTTGGGCTGTAGTCAGTAAGGATACTTAAAACAGTATCAATTCTGCAACTTGGCAGAGGTATACTGATCAGAACTGGGTTTTAGTTAATACATCCAGCATTACCAAACTAGTGTTACCAGTGAGTTTAGAATAAAAGGGGTACAATTACAAAGCCAGCATTTCTAAGGAAGAAGAAACCAAAACTCTAGTGCCTTTTTCTTGTGAGCTTGTGATGTTATGTCCCTTCAAAAAGGTAAGGGCTATGTCCTCTCGGATGTAATGCTTTGTTTGGCTTACCTGTAAGTGGCTTGTTGTGGAATACTTGAGACAAAACTGTCTCTCCTTGGCAGCAGTGGTACGAACTGCAATGTGCTGAGTAGCTTTAAGAACCACTTCCACCCTATATGCATGTACAAACAGCATACAAGTTCATAAGGTATAAACCCTTGGTTATTTTCTGTCCTACTCCTGTGGAAAGGAAGCTCAGCCTTTCTTTCTTGTATTCGAGTTATGCAATTTGGTTCTTCCTGGAACTTGTTACCTAACTGCTATAACATACCATTACTGATAAGTGTTCTGGATCCTCAACTCTGCATGTAGCTGAGAGTTTAAATTGATTTGGGTTTTTTTATTTTTTTTCTCAAATCTGTGATTTTTATATTTCTACACTGTTTTGGCACACCTAAGTCTAACTGAAGCAATAGTCTAAAGCCCATCTGAACAATAACTTAAAAAAAAAATCTAGGCACCTATGAGTCATTTAATGTTGAAGTGAATTCTGCATTTAAACTTTGTAGTTTAACTCCTCAGCCCCTCCAAAATGTTTCTTTGGTGCTAGACGTAACTTATTGAACATCAAAATGAATGTAAAATAAAGTATTTTTAATGTATGAAATATGGATATCAATATTTATTTTATACTTGCAAGCAAATTCAAGGTGGTAAATGTTTGCTTTAGCAAATACTAGTCCCTTGGAAAGGGCTTCCCTAGAAGCAATGTCTCATTGTCAGCTATGCTTTTAATTTTAAAGGTGACTTGCACTAGAGGATGCTGCTGTTCCATATTTTCACATGGAACTGATCTCGTCTAAGCATTCCTTTGTTATGAGCTGCTGTTTTTTTGTTTGTTTTTAAGTTGAGATGCAGTTATGTTAATCCAGCAATTTACTAGAGCTAACTGCTTCTCTTTTGTGTTGAAGGGGCTGAAAAAAAACATGGCAAAGAGCTCTTCAACTTGTATCTTGTGTTGATCTGGAAGCGCTTCCTGTACTGTACAAATAACCTCGCCTTCATGTTGCTAATGAAAAGGTGTTTTATATGCTTAATGCTCTTGACTTTTCTAATTAAAGATATTACTAATGATAGTATCTGTCCTAACAGCATTGATGTAAGCCTATGAAAAAGTGACACTCTGTAAGCTGTTCAAAATATTGATCTTTTGCTACTGATAGAGGCAGCAATAAGTCTGTTTTGATGCTGTATGTTTACTTCAATCAGTCTAGTCCCAATGATGTTTTACAGTAATATTTGTTTACTAGGTAACAAGGGAGGGATAATCACCATTCTGTGTGTACTACCTGGTGCAGAAGGGCTTGTTACAGAGTATTCTGGGCACAGACCCTCCTGCCCTGTGTTCCGTTGCAGTCCCAGCAAAGCATTAGGAACAGCATTATAGTAGGTTTGCACGAGTCTCTGACCATGAACTGCCTTGTAAATCACACAAGCTAAGCACTCTGCCAATTATTCTCTTGTACAGCGGCTGCATCAAATTTCTTTGCAACTGTAACAGACTTCACTAGCCTTTCAGTTTACTATCTCTTCTTGCAAAATGTTTTTGCATGTGCCCCAGTTGCTCTTACGTGATGACACGTTGAATACTGTGAAGGAAGGCACGTGGTGAGCCTGTTCAGCTCATCAGCTTCTTCCTTAAAGGGAATGTTGCACTCATTTGAATCGTGTACTGGTGTAGCTGTGCCAGACACACAAATGCCTGTGCTGAAATCATGTAAAACCTAACTGATGTTGTGCACACTCAGCAGTTTACTAGGTTTTTGCATTGTATATTGGTAAATAAACTTGTATTAAAGTTTCTTTCCATTATTGATTTAATGGTAATGTAGCTTGTGTAATGAGGAAAATGGGTGGAGCAGAGATGCATTTTAGCTAAATGATGATGGGTGGAGAAGTGGTCTTTATAAAATAGCTAAACCAGAGGTATGGGTGGTAGCTCTGTTGGCTACTCATGCTTAAATTTCAGAACCACCTCCCTGTTTGATTTCTTTGGTGCTTCTGACTGTGGTATGGCTGCGTGTAGAGGTGCTTTGAGCTCTCAGTACAGACAGAAGCTCTCCCTGCTGAAAGCCTCCCTGAAAGGGCAGGCCAAGGGAAAGGAACCACTTAAATGAGTTACCAGCTTTAAAGATAGTGGTTTGAGTCTTGTGCTGAACATTTAACAGTAACTTTGTGTTTAAGAACCCTCTCAATGAAGTAATGTAGTTCAAAAGGGACAGTTTGTGTGAGGCTCTGGGAAGTTCATTAAAAAGATCTTAATCTGCTAGGGAAGAAGCTGTCTCTTTAATTGTCCTGCTAGAAAAACTTCTATACTTGTGATTAATAGATTTAGTTTAAATCCAGAGGGGGTGGGAGAAGGTAGAACAACACATGACACTTCTTAAAAGGTATATAAATCAACCCTGGTCCCTATATGATGTATCCAGCCAAAGTGCAAAACTCTTCAATCCTACTTCACACAGCCACAGTGTGATCTAACCCAGATGGAAGCAGCTACAGTGTGATCCAACTCGGATGAAAGTTACTTCTAAATTCTACTTAAGTATGTGGAATCCCCTTTCCCCC
>NW_020799098.1:12099843-12153051 GCF_003259725.1 Athene cunicularia | reverse complement strand
CCCCCCCCCCTGTAGTTTTACACTCAGTTTTTGCCTTTTGATCCCTATATTTGGTTAGGTTTAAAAAATTAACACTGCAGTTGTCTTCTCACATGCACCAAAAATTATTCTCCCTGCCAAGTCAAATAATTGATTTTCTTTCCTGGAGCTAAGAATGAATGAATCCTTAAGCATGACTAACCTCTCAACAGTATGCACTTAGGTTGTTCCTACTTAACTGTCTGACTTCCATGAGGCAAACTAGCACTGGGAAAAAGTGTTCTTAAAGAACAAGTAATCACTTCTCACTGTGAGTAGGTCTAGTGTTCAGTGAGCTGTCGGCAACTCTGCATCTGAACCAAAAAAAATATCAATACCTGACCTTAAGGTAAGAAACTCCTTAATCTATGACAACCAGAAATGGTGAAAAATTCAGAAGTGCTTACTGTTTACCAAGTCCTAATACATGCATGAGTTTGAAGTTTCTGTCCTGTGTGTTAAATGTATGGACTGTGAGGATACAAGAGGACAGATTACTTTGTCAGTTGTGTAATTTGCCCAGTTCCATCCACTCCTGTCCACGTGACCAGACAAACGCAGGACAAAGCACTCAGAGAATCATGTACTGTATTTCAGCCTGATTCTGCAGGACTGGGAGCAGCAGGTGGAGTTAGACATGGCAAGAGCTACGTATGGGAAAAGTTCTGTTGCAACTTAAGATCCAAGCTGAATAAGTGCAAAAAATGAAGATGAAACTAAGATCACATTTTTGTTTTGAGCCACTTACATGCAATTATTTATGTAATTCTAAAAGACAGTATATACCAAACTCTCAGCTACTCACTTCTTTGGGTGTTCTGGCTTTCAGCAGGGTTGTAACTACAGTTTGCATAACAAACTGATTGTAAAGCTTGGAAGACTATCAAAATTGTTTAAACCAATTTATACAATATTAAATTAAAAATCCAGAGATAGGATAAATTCTATTGGTTCTTCAATGCCATACAAGTATTAGATGGTTTTCTTGAGTCAACATTACTACAGAACAAAAAGGGTTGAGCAATTACAAAAGATGTCTACTCTTCATTACCTTTTATTTACAGGTCAGAATTCACCAAGGTTTCCATTTCAGTTGTTGAGAGAGATTATTTCTGAATAGACAAAAAAGGGCATTTATGATATTGGTGTGTAAAAGCTGATGGACACTGGTAGAAAACAGGTTATTGTATTACTTCACCCACTTCTGCAATGTTAGATTCTACAAAACAAAAGAAAGTGCTTGAACTATTTGGATTTTCAATCTACACAGTGATAAACTTGAGATGGCAAAATTCTTGTGAGCATTTCATTCCTTCCAATTTAATGCACCTTCAGTAGCAATAGTTGTAAAAAAACCCCTCTAATTTAAAGTATTAGAGAGCTTAATGGCTCTTGTATTTCACACTTAAGAATTATGGAATAGTGATGTTGAAGGCCACTAAGCAGGAGAAATTCATTGTTTGCTTCATTTTCACTAAGAGACCTCAACCAATTCATTTAAATCTCTCAGGGGGAAGAGGAATGAGGAAAGCATGGTGTAAGAGAAAAACCATCCAGCTGTTTAATAGTTGTATGGCATTTTAAATTCTCAGATTAAGCAGCTAAGCATCTTTCACAACACCCACCAAGGCAGGCCGCAGCGTACGCCCGTGTAGCTTATAGCCAATCTTGGATACCAGCGCAATAGTGCCAGGCTCCTTCCCTTCCATGGGAGCGTGGAACAACGCTTCGTGTTCATAGGGATCAAACTTGGCTCCGACAGGATTCAGTCTGAGCAGGCCATGTTTTTTAAACACTTTTTGAATCTGTACTTCTGTCATAACAAGACCTTCATATAAACTCTTCAAGTGAGGATTTTCATCCTTAATTTCTTCTTTTGGAACACTTTCTGTTGCTTTCTCCAAAATGTCTGCAACTTCTAGTAAGTCCTTACAGAAGCTCTGAATCCCTAAAGAGAAGTAAAAGAGAAGGGAATGGGTTTAGTCCACTGAGGAAACCCCAAACACACAACCCCAAAACCTACAGCAATAATCTGTACTCTTGCAGATCTTTTAACAAGATACACGATACCGTACACATCCAGGGTAAAATGTACTTTCCAATTTTACTTGATGATACCGAACTATTACAGATACCTTGACATCCACACCATCTCCTCTAGTTCTATGGAAGAATTGTATTTCAACTTAAAAGAGATAAGGCTATGCTGATGACTTGACATTAACAGTTAAAATTCTAACCAAAGTTACCAAAACCTTGAGATGGCTTAATGTAATTTCCTCATGTCTTTCCCATCCCAGGATTCATGTAAAATTCAAAGCATTATGTTGCCCTATTTCTACCCTTTAATGTGATGTGCTAAAAGTATCTGCAGAAGAAGCAGCATGTAGTCAGACTGATAAGAAGTCCAAGAGATGAACAGGGATTCATCCTTGAAGAACAAATCTCTCACTGAAAACTACTTTCACAGAGTCAGCAGCTGTGCTGTGTAAAGTCTCAGTAATTCCTAAGCCAACAACAGTCCGTGTCCTGAAGCTGTTCTATGGCTCACAGTAAAGGAGTGTGGACTAATCTTACTTAAGGCAAACTGTCTCTAGCTAATCATGAAAAATCAAAATAACTCAGTAAATAACACATTTTTACATAGAGGTAAGCCAGTGACAAATTGCACTGCATTTTGGTAGCCTTGGTGTTTTGTTTGGTTTTTTTTGGCCAGATAGACTTTTCAATTCTAGCTTATAATTTAGATTTTTTTTTTTCCCCCCTTACCAAGAAGCAATATAAGCATTACCAGAGCACATGTTTTTGGTTTGAACAAAAAAAACCTGCAGAAGCACCTTGCAAGATCTATAGGGATCAGCTAGTTCTCAGGAAGGAGTCACTTTAACAAGTCTGTAGAAACTATAGAGCAGTGACTAACAGTGTCCAAATAGTTCACAAATATGAACAATGAATCAAGGTTTTAAATTAAAACTGGTTATGGCCAAAGTGTCTCAAACTGACTAACCAGCTGTTCTAGTGATCTGGATCAAACTGAAGAACCAAACTCTTCAGAAGGTGGTTTGTTCTGGTTTGGGGTTTTTTGCCTAAGTTACCTCTGCGAATATCTGTGACTACATCTCAGTGAATTTATACAAGTCTCAGAAATTAGTTCATCTTCTTTCAACAGAAAAAGCACTCATATACGAATGATAAAACTTACAATCATGTAGGCTATCTGTAATTTAGTTTTAATGAAAAATTTTATTTGAATATTTATTTCTGTTGTAGCATCTCTGAGATCAGACATCACTCAAAGTCCTTCTACACTAAGTAGCAGATTAGTGAAACAATGCTTACTGAAAATCAACTTCAGGATAAAGCATTCAAACATCCATTAAAATGGTACCAGAATACTATGTAACTGAGAATGCTTTTTCTTACAGTACACATTAACTGATGATGCCCTATTCAGAAATTAAAACTTCTGTATTCAGAATTAAACTCTACAGATGTGTATTAGTCTGTGGCAAAAAAAGGCCAACTCATTTTTCAAGCCAGAGTGACAGTCAAGCACAAAGCTGATACAGCACTCTTCTGCTGCAGTATCTGCACACAATTTCTGTTTTACAGATTTGTGTCTGAACTGTCAAAAAGCTAAATCAGATGTCAGTAGCCTGGCTCTTGAATAAAAAAAATGTGTTTCTAGCATCCTCATAGCCAGTGATTGTACATTCCTACTACTGAAGAGAATCCAACCCATCTAAATCAGTTACTTCTGGTTGAAAGCTATTGCCTTCAACACAACAGAAACACTATTTGAATATAAGAGGCTGAAAAAAACCCCACCCCGAAAAAAGAACCAAACCCAAAACAAACACCAAGAACAAAAAAACCTAAACCAGAAGGAAAGCTAATATCCCGTGCTCTTGGTTCAGTTTTTATGCAGTCAGTTCTGAGACCAAAGTGCATGAAAAAGGCAAACTTCAGGCCACAAACCTTACTGAAAAATCTGCTAGTGTAGTACATACTGTAGGAAATCAGATACAAAATTTAAAGAAAATTTCAAGTTGTTGATTTTAGCAGTTAAAAGTCTTGCCCTTGTCTAGCAAGATGATTACAATCCTAATGCAAAGAGAGGAACCGTTCAAACCTCTCTGCCTCAAATACATTTTTTTACCAAGTAGTCAGAATCACTGGGAAGTACAACTTGTCGAAGTGGGGGCTAGGCAGCTCAATCTTCCAGGCGCTGCATTTCCTGGGTCTTATGAGTATACACAAAAGGAGCACCCACTGACCGTATAACTTTGCTTCTTCTACCAGTTTCTGGCTTCTTTGCCTCATGTTTTCTGCATCTGCCAAGGCACGCTTGTACTTGTCCTAAAGAAGAAAAAACAGTAACAGAAGAGATTTCATTCCTGGTGGTTGGGTAGTTGACAATAATTCAAAACAGCATATTCAGTATAAAACAGCATTTTCAACAGTTACATAGCCTAAAGCCACCATCTGAAGATAACATGCCAATTGTCACAGCATCCTTTCCTACCAGGGCAGATGTTTGCTTCACTTTAGTGCAGACAGAAGTGAGGGAAAGGAAGTAAGATGGGTTTCCAGACTCTCCTTATTTGTCAACAGATTAGCTGGAAGAAATTTTTAACTCTATGAATATGACAGGTTTTATGAATCAAAGACTTCTGCTTTTTCTGATGTGTGTTCACAGAAAGCCTTTATCAGTCACAAGGTATTTTGACACTACAGCAAACAAGATTCAACCCAGCCATGACTTTCAAACCATCTCTTCCCTCTCTATACGTACCACAGAGTGTCCTCCATTTTTTTCAAGTTTTACAAACAATGAAGTCTAGCTCCTCTGTTGTTCAGGTAAGTTTTGGTCTATTCCTAGCAATATGGCCATCTAGCAGCATGTGTACTAAGAATGAAATTCAATAAACTTAAGACACTTCAGGTTGAGTGCTTCACCACCTAACCCAGAAATCCATGTTGGGCTTCCATTCTGAACATGCCTGACCTTCACGGGCCAGTGAAGAATCTCAACACAGAATAAAAATAGTCAATAAGCTGACTGAAGAGACACATTAGGTAGCCAACAGCAAATTGAGGGGAGCCTCAATCCATCCCACTCCTACCAGCTTGATGCCAGTGCCAGCAATAGATGCCCAGAGCCTGGAGGGGGGTCACAGGTCAGCAGGAGAGCATGGGAAGAGCAGCACAAAAGAATGCCAGCCAGTAAGTCAGCTTCATCAGCGACCCAACTGAAATGCCTCTATGCAAATGGACGTAGCATGGGGAATAAAGAAGAGGAGTTAAAGACGTGCGCACGACTGCAGGGCTACGATTTAATTGGCATCAGAAACGTGGTGGGATGGCTCCTCTGACTGGAGTGTTGGAAGGGAAGGATACAGGCTCATCAGGAAGGACAGGCAGGGGAGACGATGAGGCAGGGTCACCCTCTATGTCAGAGAGCAGCTGCACTGCACAGAGCTCTGTCTGGGGATGGGTGAGGAGCTGACTGAGAGCTTGTGGGTCAGGAAGGCAGGGACAGGACACATTATAGTGGGGGTCTGCTACAGGCCCCCTGACCAGGAAGACCAAGTGGAGGAGGCCATCTATAGACAGATAGGAGCAGCCTCACTTTCACAAGCCCCGGTCCTCCTGGGGGACTTCAACCACCCCCATTATCTGTTGGAGAGACAACACAGCAAGGCATAAGCAATCCAGGAGTTTCCGGAATGCCTTGATGATGACTTCCCTCTCCAAGTGATTGAGGAGCCAACAAGGAGAGGTGCTTTGCTGGATCTTGTTCTCACCAAAAAGGGGGAGGCTGGTGGGGAATATGAAGCTCACGGGGCAGCCTTGGCTGCAGTGACCAGGAAATGGTGGAGTTCAAGATCCTTAGGGCAGCAAGGAGGGTGCACAGCAAGCTTGGTACCCCGCTCAGGAGAGCAGACTTTGGCCTCTTCAGGGATCTGCTTAGCAGAGTACCATGGGATAAAGCTCTGGAGGGAAGAGGGGCCCAAGAAAGCTGCTTCATGTTTAAGGATCACCTCCTCCAAGTCAGGAGCAATGCGTCCTGACAAAGAGAAAGTCAGGTAGAACACCAGGAGGCCTGCATGGATGAACAAGGATCTCTGGGACAAACTCAAACACAAAAAGGAAGCCTACAGAAGGTGGAAGCAAGGGCAGACAGCCTGGGAGGAATACAGAGAAACTGTCCAAGCAGCCAGGGATCAGGTTAGGAAAGCCAAAGCCCTGATAGAATTAAATCTGGCCAGAGATGTCAAGGGCAACAAGAACTTCTATAGGTACATCAGTGATAAAAGGAAAACTAAGGAAAAATATAAGCCCTCTCCAGAAGGAAGCAGGAAACCTGGTTACCCAGGACATGGAGAAGGCTGAGGTACTCAGTGACATTTTTGCCTCAGTCTTGCCTCACCAGCAAGGGCTCCAGCTTCACTGTCCAAGTCACAGAAGTCAAAGGTGGGGTCTGGGAAGAATGAAGAACGGCCCACTGTAGGAGAAGATCATGTTTGAGACCATCTGAGGAACCTGAAGGTGCACAAGTCCATGGAACCCGATGAGATACATCCATGAGGGAAATGGCAAATGAAGTGGCTAAGCCACTTTTATTTGAGAAGTTGTGGCAGTCCGATGAAGTTCCCACTGAGTGGAAAAGTGGAAACATAACCACCAATTTTAAAAAGGGAAAAAAGGAAGACTCAGGGAACTACAGGCCAGTCAGTGTCACCTCTGTGCCCAGCAAGCTCATGGAGTGGATCCTCCTAGAAACTATGGTGGGGCACATGGAAAATAAGGAGGTGATTGGTGACAACCAACGCAGCTTCCCTAAGGGCAAATCGTGCCTGACAAATTTGGTGGCCTTCTACGATGGGGTTGCAGCACTGGTGGATAAAGGAAAAGCAACTGACATCACCTACCTGGACTTGTACAAAGCATTTGACACTGTCTCACACAACATCCCTGTCTCTAAATTGGAGAGACAGGGATTTGATGGATGGATCACTTGGTGGATATGGAATTGGCTGGATGGTCACACTCAAAGAGTTGCAGTCAGTGGCTCGATGTCAGCGTGGAGAGCAGTGATGAGTGGTGTTCATGAGGGGTTGGTACTGGGACTGGTGCTGTTTAACATCTTTGTTGGTGCAATGAACAGTGGGGTTGAGTGCACCCTCAGTGAGTTTGCTGATGACACCAAGCTGTGTGGTGCAGTCAACATGCTGGAGGGAAGGGATGTGCCATCCAGAGGGACATGGACAGGCTTGAGATGTGGGCCTGTGCAAACCTCATGAAATTCAACAAGGCCAAGTGCAAGGTCCTGCACATGGGTTGGGGCAATCCCAAATATAAATACTGGCTGGGTGGACAATGGACTGAGAGCAGCCCTGTGGAGAAGGACTTGGGGGTATTAGTGGATGGAAAACTGACTATGAGCCAGCAACGTGCATTTACAGTCCAGAAAGCCAACTGTGTCCCGGGGTTCATCAAGGGAAGTGTGGCCAGCAGGTCGATGGAGGGGATTCTCCCCCTCTACTCTGCTCTCATGAGACCCCACCTGCAGTGCTGTGTCCAGCTCAGGGCACCAACATAAGACAGACAGGGACCTGCTCAAGTGGGTCAAGAGGTGGGCCACGAAGATGATCAGGGGGCTGGAGCATCTCTCCTATGAGGACAGGCTGAGAGAGTTGGGGTTGTTCAGCCTGGAGAAGAGAAGGCTCTGGGGAGACCCTATAGCAGCCTTCCAGTACTTAAAGAGGTTACAGGAAAGATGGGGAGTGACTTGTTATCAGGGAGTGTAATGATAGGATGAGGTGTAACTGTTTTAAACTGAAAGAGGGTAGGTTTAGATTAAATATGAGGAAAAAAATTCTTTACTGTGAGGGTGGTGAGACTGTGGCACATGTTGCCCAGAGAAGCTGTGGCTGCCCCCTCCCTGGCAGTGCTCAAGGCCAGGTTGGACAGGGCTTTGAGCAACCTGGTCTAGTGGAAGGTGTCCCTGCCCAGGGGCAGGGGGGGTGGAACTAGATGATCTTGAAGGTCAGAGATGTTAAATAACATCTCTGCTTTGTCCTTCAGTGCTTTGGGAAGAGCAAGAGAGGAAATTCAATCTACTTATGATCCATACATAGTGCTTCTATAGAAGGCTCTGGGCTACTTCTCAAAGTCTCAAACACTCTAGAGAAACATCTCATATAAAGCACTGATCCTGAAAAGCAATACCTTTGCTTAATCCATGCTTCCCACCTCTCAGGGCATCCATCACCCTCTGCTGAAGTCACGCATGGAAGGGAATGCAAGGTACATTAGGCCAGGCAGAGGGAACATGAGTCTTGTGTTTGCAAAGCTCTCCAACAGAGATTTGAAACTTCCACTTCCTGAGTATGTAAGTACACTATTACATAAAAGCTAAGCATCATTAACCCTGACCTTTGAAAAGTTAGCAGCTGTTTTCGGAAAGCCTACTCTTAGCACACACAAATACACACATCAAAGACACATTCAAACCCTTCCATGGGCTTCCAAAAATCATTCCTCTGCTGAGCAAAACTTAAGTGAACTTAAGTCAGTGAAACTCAGTAACAAATTTTCAGGCTGAAGGTGGTCTGATTTCATCCAGAAACTGGAAAGAAACTATCCAAAATCTTAATTTTGGACCAGGGACTTAAGGTCTTGTAGCAGTCACAAAACTGTATCCAGATTGTGCACTAAGAACCCATAATGAAATGTTCTTAGGTATGCAGTTTGTAAGGTATGCAACCTGATGACCAAAAAACACTTACAGTAACTTCTTTTAGTTGTTCTTCCAGTCTTCCCTTTTCTTCACTTAACATTTTTTCAGCTGCGCTGGGTTCAACTTTCTGCTCATTTTGGCTCTGACTCTGGTCCTCTTCCAAGTTCTGCCCAGTATTTTTCTGTTGTGTTGCTACACAAAGCAGTCGTGGAGAATTCCTAAGGCAAAAACATGTGGATAATATTAATCGGTTGCTTAATTTGTAAGATGTTAGCATTTTCTGGACATGCTGGACACTTTTGAGACTACAGAATTCTCACATTAAATCACGAATTAATACAATTCTAGATATGTGAGAACTGTTTGCAGAATCTCTCATCAGAAGTAGCTGAACTAAGACAATCTAAACTGTTACAAAAAATAACCTTCCTGCAAGATAACAACCACTGGGCAGCAGCTTGCTAGTGTCCATTATATTTAGTTTACAAAGTTGCAGCACTTTAAGGGGAATACAAGCTCGTTTTCAACACAGTACTCTATCAAGAAGCAAATCCAGTTTACCTGATGCAATCATCTGCAACAGTCTCACAGAAAATACATCAATGAGAACACTGATTTGCTGCTGACTGCTAGAAAAGCATCTTCTGTGTCACTGCTATATCGCAAATATCACGCCAAGAACGGGCCCGTCTCCATGAAGCTGAGTATTTATCCCTTCCTAACGTTTCTTAGGCTGAACTAGCGGAGCGTCCTGAGCAAACCCCGGTTTACGGACGACGCAGATGGATCAGTGCCGCAATGACAAAGGCTCCCGACCCCTGAACACCACATCAAGACGCCAAGCCTGGAGGCCTTCAGACGCAAGGCCCGGCCAGGAGGGCCCCGCCATGCCTGGCCAGGCCACCCTCCCGGGGGAGAGTAAGGGAAGCCTTCAGCGAGGGATGGGCGGCCGGCATCAGCCCGTCCCGCCTGTAGGAAGGGGCAGGGGCTCCTCGGAGCAGAGCCGGAGGGCCGGGGCTCGGGGAAGTGAGGCACCCTAGCGCGGCGGGGCCGGGCCCCGCTCTCCCTTTCTCCCTCTCTCTCTCCAGCCTGGGTCTGGGGATGGCTTTTCCCTCTGGTTCCTTGTCTCAGTGTAACCCCCGGGAGGGCATGTAAATTCCATAATGCAAACTCAGCATGTGTTATATTCAAGTATATAATTAAAGTATTACTAAACAAGAAAGCTGCAGAAGACATTGCTGGCTTGCCACATGAGAATCCTGCAGAAGTTAGGACCTTGTTAAATTCAAACTTTGGTGGAGTGCACTGATTTTTTTATCATGGCCTTTTATTTGACAGGTTTGCTTGTCAGTGATGTGTTGCTTCACAGCCTCTGCAGAAAGAAGGATAAATGGTATAATGAGGCCAGTGGCCTCATACTGTAACAGCTGTTAGATCCCAAGGAGTGTCATTGTCTCTTACAGTTATATGGATTTGGATTTCTGCTCCCATGAGAAGATTTGGAAGAGCTAGAAGCGTATCAGTAAACGCTCTTGGGTAACAACAGGCAACAGCTCTAAGAGCCGAATGGTTTTGCAGGTTCATGGTTTTATATTTTGGTTACTGCTATTTTGTGATGTGACACTGGTACAGTCTAATGGCTTGCCTGTACAGAACACAGAAAAGAAAAAGGGCGTATGCCATGTGCTGTCCATACATGGAGTGTCTGTAATGCTGTCAGTATCTGCTTTCTGGAAAGTAGATAACCCACAAGTTCCAGGCTTCATCCTCAGATAATACTGAAAGAAGTATTAAAGGAAATCTCTTAAAGATGCTGATAATGCTGAGGAACGAGCAGGGAGAACAAAGAGAAAAATAGGAATAACCATAAAGGACAATGCCCACAGAAAGCCATGAAGAAATAAGACTGAGAAGGTTAAGTGGATCGTTAGGTCTGATGTTTTTAATATATTTCCTGGAAAGATTATTGGTTCCTTACAAAACTCCTAGACAAGAAGTCTGCCTGTCTCATCTTTCTTGTCTATTGTTTTTCCCTCACACCTGTAGCTTCCTATCATTCTCTGCTGCCTACCATCTTTGGAAGTAGTGCTTGATGAATGATTGATCACAAAATCACAGAAGTGATAACAAAAGGTTGAGAAAAGCTTATAGAAATCATGTCTCATTAACAACTGAGTAAAATATATTGGATTCAAGATTTCTGAAACAAGTGCCTTCTTGTATTAGGACCCATTTACCTCAAATGACAGTTCATAGGCCTTTTGCAAGCAGATTTTCAAGATACTCCAAAGTGAAAATGAATTTTGTTGTGATTTTCTCAACTTGAACAAGAAAAAAAGAAAAAAAGCAAGAAAAAAAATTTTCTTTGTCAAGAAAAACCCACAGCTAGCACAGATATTGATGGGTCAAGACTAAACAGTACATGGAGCACAAAAGAAGAGCATACAAGTTTACATGGAACTTGTTTGCATCATGAGTGATGTTGGCTGTAAGTACTGTCCCACTCTGTCAAAAAAAAAAAAGAAAAGACATTTTCATGCTTTTTTCTCGCTCACACTATTGCAGTCTCTTCTGATTTAATTGTAGTGCCACCTAGTGGGTTGGGATTTTTTAAAAATCAACTAATAAGTATTCTGCATCTGTTGCTTGACCTGGTTGGCAGTCACAGATGTTTAGTAACAAGCATAGTTTTGTTCTTGAGCCGTCCTCTCCATATCAATCTGTCTTTTGCTCTTCACATAAATACCGAGTTTGAATATGATTTGATGATAATGCTTATCCTGCATTCTAAAACAGTAACCAGCTGCTACTTTTCAACATGATGTGGTTGAAAGTGACTCTAACCTCCAGTTTCTGTGGACTAGTGATAGAATCAGATAGTCTAGATATAATTCCCGTTCCTCTAGTGAGTCACTTGTGGTCTTACACAGTTATTTAACCTAATTTCCACATTTCTACAATTACAAATTAAGGGTAGTAACCTTTCGGTACCTTACAATAAAGTTGTTGAGAGAGCACAAGGGAATTTCTCTGATATTTTGAAAATTCAAAATGGCAACTGAATGATAAGTCTCTTTTTTATTATTAACATTGCATTTGTAATAAAGAGACTTGTAATCCTCCGAGATGGAAAATGCCATAAATGAAAGATTTGTGCTTGAAAAGGTAAATGAAAAATTAAGGTGTTTCTGTTTCTCTCAAAAAAAAAAGCTAGTTCTGTCTCCTAATGCTAAGATATAGTGTATTGATACTCAACCAGCAAACAGAATGCCATCACATTTGTGTTTCAAATATAAACTGTATTATTAATGTTTTGAGGATAAAAGTAAAAGGGTATCGTATCTTCTCCTATCAGATATGTTATATGTCATCCTAATCAGAACTAAATATTGACCTATGGTGGGAGCAAGTGGAAAAAGAAAAATATCAAAAAATATCTTTGTAAATATTCTAGCAGTGACCTTTCAGGCCAGTTACCAGGAAATACCTACATCAAATTACACAGTGTTAATTTAGCTGTAAGATTGTTACTGAACTATATAGCAGTGAAGACAAATTTGTTATTCATACCTGTGCCCTTTAGAAAAGATGGCAGATAAGACCACTCAGCCATAGTATTCCATAGTCCATTGTGGGAAAATGTCTAGTGTAAAATTAAGGGACTGTTCCTTGTATATAAAATAATTTTAAAAAATTATTCTATAAGGATTATTGAGACTGAGAATCAGCTACACTCTGGATCTGTTTCATACGGATGACAATAAAGATTAAATCATTACTTGAATCCAGAAACTTTAAATCCTGAAATGCAGGTTGGAATGTGGGAGGGTGATAACCTTACTTTCCTTTAATTATATCAGTACTAAAATGGTTAACCTGTACATTCAGAATTTATAATTTTTAATGCAAACATTTTAAGAAATCTCTCCCAAGAGAGAATGTGTAATACCTACTTTCTGCCTAGTTTCTCCTTAGGCTGAAAATATAGAATCATACATCTTGCTCTGATTATAAGGAGTACCCTGTGAGTTCCCATAGCTTTTTGCTAACCAGTTTGAAAGGTACATTTTGTAACGATCTTGTTGCCTGGAGAACGTTGTCGCTGTGTTGGAAGTCTAATAGCTATAGCCACAGGGCTCTGAAGAGAGCTAATTAGAGCAATTTAGAATAACAAAAGTTCTGTTCTGGGAGGACACTGAAGAGATCCTTCCCCAAAGCAGCATGCCACGATTTCGGAGACAATTTATTGCAATATTCCTGCATAAATCATCTGATATCCCAAGGATTTACAAATCTCTCTATCTATTATGGTTTGTTCTGTTAGCCCTCATGTTATCAGGGGCACTCGTGTATGTCTTCTAACATTCCTGGAGATATAAAAATGGAAAACCTCTATCAATCAAGCATTGTCTGTGTTACTTTAGTCTAGTTACCAGTCAGAACCAAGCTGTTCAAATGCACAGAAATAATCTTCTATCATGCTGATGTGGCTTTCCACCTAGAGACAAATTTATTGAGCTTTGAGAGAAGAGTTTTCAAATCAGTTGTGATTCTCTTAGTGTGGTATCATGGATTTTCTTAATATTTATCATAAAAATAAATTGTTGCCTTTCCACTTACCAGAACAAGTTGATAGAAGAGGAGGTCAGCTCTCTTTTGTCACATTCAGATTTGCCAAGAAGATAGCAGTTGTTGGTATCCGTTTCTGTACAAAGGCTAACAATGGAAGTGCTGTTATTGGAATGGTATTCTGACATTCAGAGCTACATTTTTCTTTCTTTCTTTCTTTCTTTCTTTCTTAATTTTTCTTTAATATCTGATGAATTAGTTGCTGTGGGCCCATTTCTGCTGCCCTTGTGTACAAGTGATTTGTATTAGTCAACAGGAATGTTGTACGGTGAAGGACTGCCAAGCCAGGTGCTAGGCAAATAGGCTGCCAGTAGCGCTGTAAAAGCCTGAGGCCTGGCTATTTATTGCTCAAGTGTGACTTGTGCAAATGTTTCTCCCTTGCTTTTTACCTTTTTTTTTTTCTGATGACTGACAGGATGTTGAACAGCGTGGTTGGTTGGGCCAGTGCACACAGCTCTGTTTAGGCATGATGTTTTAGTGCTCTGATCCACAGTTCAGTTTTATAGGTAGGCTGAGGCTGTTCTTCGAGCACCCGGCTGGCTAACAAAGGAGGAATGTTCATTCTGTTGATGTTGTGTAAGGGTACTGAAAAGCTGTGAATGAAAGAAACATAAAGCAAAATTTAAAAAGGTTATCTTCTGCTTTTATTCTATGCCCCTAGAAAGCAGCAAGAGCTTTTAATTGTGTGTTTATGTGCAATTAATAAGTGGGTGAACACTCCTGTGGGACAATTGCTGTGCTCCATTTAATCCTAATCTGGCTAGGTGAGTCTGGCCAGAATGGAGACAAAGAGCTCAGGTAAAAACAGATGGATTAGGAAGGAATAAAAACTTCAAAAAATCTGATTGCCACAGAAATAAAGTCTACCTAACACCTTTTTGGTGCTTTATGTGGAGGTCATAGTCTGAACCTGGACTTAAACCTGTCCCTCAAATGAGTGCTTCACACTGTTCCCTTCCCAAAAGTATCTGTGAAGGCACAGCTTCAACTCTGTTATAGGAGCTCATATGATCATTAGACTGGTGAAATTTAAGGGGGGGATGTGTGTGGTTTTGTCAGACTTTCCTCAAAATCAGTTGGGTTCTGTTACTGATATCTATGATATAACTCCAGTTTTTGGCGTTTATTTGAATGTAAAACATGTACCAGACAGGTACAGACAGAACTGAATGTGAGTCCTTGTTTTATATCCATATTACTCGGATCTTGTTCAGAAAGCAAGAGTATGGCTGCTTTAAATTTTCTAATAGTTGTCACCCAAAGTACTTTCGCTGCTGTTTTAAAGGTCACCTCACCTTTATGAATCACCTCAGATTAATGTGTTATTAATCAATCAGAAACTGGTTGAAAATTATTGGTTCAGTACTGTCAATGCTCTTGTGCTAAATGCTTGTAAAATAAAATACCAGGAAGGGATTCTGTACCTCCATGCTATGGGTTAAATAGTAATTCTGCTGAAATGACATAGTCTTTCCCTCTGACTCCATTACCAGCTCCTGGTCCTTGCACTATTCTTTGACCTGACTGGACAAGCTCCTTCTCATTGCCTTTGTCGGCCATTGTTGATCTTTGGATTTTGACCAGGCTTATGCTGTTCTTCCTGCTTCTTCCTCTTTTACCTTCTGCTCTGCACTTTCCATCACCATGTCTGCTCTGTTTAGAGTGGAAGAGCCTTTTTAACATACTGCTTCCATCTCTGCTTTACTCTCTCATCCTTGGGTTTTGCTGAAGCTATCCTTGCTTAAGATCTCATCATGATTTATGATCAAGAACACCTTCACCTTTTCAATATTAAATATTGTTTCAACAGCACTGTGTTCATTTCTACAGATGGTGTGACTGGTACCCCCTGCATTGGTTCATGATAGTAGTGTTGGTTGGTAATTATGCTGTACTGTGGTAAAGCACAAAGGTGGAGAATCCCTGCCCCACCGTGGCTTCTCTTTTAATTCATCTTTATTACTGAACAAAGCAGACTCTTCTATTTCAAAGAGCTTATTGCTTTTTTATGACTAGTGCTGTCTGTATTTTATTAGGCTACCTTTTTCTGCTTGCTTAATTTCTATGTTAAGTCTATTTTAAAAATGATATTTCTATTGTGTCTTTCTAAATGTGTGTTTATTACTTTTCTATGACTCCCCAAGAGCCTTGGCTGGCAAAGTCTTAATGAATAAAATTACTGTCATGTTTTAGCTGTAAAAATCCACTCCCGCCTTGGAACGGGACATGCAAGTTTGAAGAAGCTGAGGAAAATGAGAAGTATAGTTATCTTGGAGTTATTGTAAGTGTAATAGGATAAATACATAGAAAAAATGTTTTTAAAGTTGTTTTGCAGTTATGAACTGTTAATGTGTTGATCTTCCTAACTCTACATTGTACACATAAACCAAATGGTGCATCTGTACCATTATTATTATAGTGATGTTTGCTCTGTAGGACAGATCCATCCAGGCTAACTTTGTAGAAGTTGAACGTTAACAGTAGTCTAGAAGTACCAAAGAATTCTGTATGTGCTAGAAAACCTGCTTGAGTGTCACAGTACATTGTTATGCTAATGAGCTCTTGAGCTGGTTGTGCTGTTGGAAGGCAGCTTGTATCTGAGCAGCTTGCATCTCATATAGCTCTGTACTGCTCTGCAGACACATTAGTGACTGTCTACATATTGATTTGACAGCTTTCTATTGTTTGGAAAGGAAGGAGCTGTTTTGAGCTGCTGGTTGTTTTTCAATAACAGTTGTTAATACCTTGGTACAACACCAAGTGAATAAAAGATGTACAAATGAGAAGTTGAGGCTTCAGAGTCAACTCTGAGAGCTGTAAAGTAGGTGCTGTACTCTTATGCCAGAAGACAGCATGACAGATTCAGGATGTATTCTCATGGTTCTCCACATTGCAAATAACTGTGTTTTGGAGCCAGCTCTTCAGTAAACTCCAGTTAAACTATGTAGATTTTGTAAGCAGTTGGCCAGTGCAGCTACAGGCAAGGTCAAGCAAGAGCATAGCACAGGAAATATTTATGCATTAGTGGCAATTTTCTTGTTCCAGCTCATGGTTTGTAATGAATAAATTCCCAGTTGGGGGCAATTCTGAAGCAGCAATCAAATTTACAGAGCTTTTTACTTTTCAGATTTTACCTGCATTTGTAAGGGCTCTGTAGATCATTAAGTAAATGCAAAATGCTGATAAAGTTAGGTGATGATTTAAGAAAGTCTCAGCTTTTCAGTCAGAGTCACTGAATGGGAGAGACAGGGTACATTCGTCTTCCTCTGTTGGCACAATGTGATGGGTTGACCCCGGCCAGCAACAAAGCATCCACCAGCTGCTTGATTATGTTCCCCCACAGCAGGAACAGGGGGGGGAATCAGAAGGGCAAAAGCAAGAAAAAATTGTGGGTCAAAAAAAAGACAATTTAATAAGTGAAGGAAAATATGAAAAAACCTACTAAGTGATGCAAAGGCAATCACCACCTTTTCATGAAGAGACTGACGCCCAGCCAGCCTCTGAGCAATGACTGCCTTGGAAAGACTCCCTCTCCGGTTTTATTGCTGAGCATGACATATGGCATGGAATGACCCTTGGGTCAGTTTGGGTCAGCTGTCCCAGCCATGTCTCCTCCCAACCTCCTGTCTGCCCCCAGCCTGTTCGCTGGCGGTGAAAACCAGAGAAGGCCTTGGCACTTTGTAAGCACTGTTCAGCAATAACATCAGTGTGTTAACAACACTGGTTTAGTCATAAATCTAAACCACAGCATCATACAGGTTTCTGTGAAGAAAATTAACTCCATCCCAGCCAGAGCTCATGCGTACAATAATATATAGCCCTATATAGGTGGGATATAATGTATAGCCCTAATAGTGGGATAACACTGTGCTAACTATAAATACAACTTGACTGCATTTGTATCTTCTGTTCTTATTTTCTTTAGTTTGTGTTAATGACATGTATCCAGTTGACACTGAGAAATACCAGTATCTTAAACTCCTAATAAATTTTATGCAAGCTATAAGCAGAATTTTCAAATGGAATGGCTGAAATTGCACATCTGATCTCTGTTTATGCACATAAATATTTTGGTCTTCAGACATGTTCTTCACTTGCAGTCCCAGAAAATTTGTAGTAGTCTTCATTTTACAGGGGTTGTATATTCATCAGGTTTTGCTTGCATTTTGTGATATATTTTCATTGTATATCTAGGTGAAATTCTAGTTTAGATACATCTGTAACCTAGATAAATATAAACCTCTGGTTTAGAGAAACTTGTTCCTATAGAACTGTCTCTTTCTTCTTCTAGAAAAGTCCATGCCCTGTGGTGAAATGTCACTCTTTAGGGACTTTCTGAAATGTCATTTCTATCATTCCTGCATTTGCTCTGTAAGTATTCCCACTTTACTTGAACTCCTGTTTCTATGTGAAATTTGTTGCATTTATTAGTGGAATGGAAGATCACTTGGAGCAGAGGAGCTGAGATGACATGTGATGTGAGATGGAGGTGGTATGAGTCTGGAAACAGTAATACATTCTTAAAACCAAGCAGTTTTTTGACCTACAAAGGGTCAAGGGATAAATTGAGCATCAGGTTTCATTTTGTTTGGCCAGTAATACCACTGTGGAACTTTTCTACCTGCCGCGTGGGCTGGCATCGGAGTCCTCTGTTTTTTCACCATGTAAATTACAAAGCAAGCGATTCAGGTGCTAAATGTATTCTGTCCCCTTATAGACACCCCACATACCCCACCTGGCCTCCAGTAGCTGTTCCAGAAGTGCACAAAGCTTAGTAAGCCTTGTTTTGTTTCCATTAGCCCCATACTGATGTCTCATTTAAAATGTTTTTAGGTATCTAGGCACCTGAATCACTCTTGAAACATCGGTTCTATCAACTAAGTCTACAAAAATCCTGTAAGCTGCAGTTCTACACCTGGTATATCAGCTAGACCATTGCAACTGGTGTACAAGCTCCTCTGTGCATGTCAGTATGCAGCTTTACATCATTGGGGCTTGTCTGCTTGTGCATCCCATGTGCTTGTGTGTCTACTTGGCTCTTGACAAAATTATTTATGCCCTTTCCAGTCTGTCTTCCAGAATCATCCTGAGGCCTTTGGCTCAGTCTTCTGGTTGCTCTGGTCTCATCTGCTTCACTCAGTATTTCTTATGACTGTGACTCTTGTCAGTGGTTCACCCAGCTATTTCAGGAGATATCCTGTCTTTTGACTCTTGCATTTTGTGCTCTGTCTTGTGAGCTGGCCAGGTAGGTATGTGAGGGTCACCATAACCTGGATTTGAGTCATCTGAATGCATCCCTGTGTCTCATGTGGAATTCCTAACTATTTACCAGCATGTGCTTCTTGCTTTGAACCCTAAGACACTTCAGGAGATAGACTTTTAAACCAAACCGTTGGCCTAAGAAGGCTTGGAATGCTCCTTAAGAGCCTCCTTCTGTAGCTTTGGATAACTAATTTCTTCTAAGTGATTAGGAAGGAAGATCAACTGTTTGGGATGAGTGAAAAAGTAGTTTAACTGCAGGAAGGACTTCATAAACTTTAGTGAAAGTTGGGTTTGATATTTACATATCAGATCTTCTTTCTCCAGCAAGATTTGTGATGAGACAAATGCTCATTGCTTATCTTTGATGTTTCTTGGGCTCTCTATGTTGGTGCCAGAGATGAAGTATATACATAGTAATACATACAGAAATATGTGTAACTGTCAGGTTAACGTAGTGTCAGCATACTGCCATGTCTGTTTGATGAGCATATTGTTGTGTATCACAGACTGAACTGAATTCTTAACATTTATTTCCTTGATTAGAAAGCATGTGGTGCTAGTAATGGTGTTACAAAGATCTCTTTTCAGTCATGTCAAAGTTGGTGCATTTGTTCCTACATTTTTAAAAAAGATAATGTTGATTTATATGATTTAACTATAAATACTTACCTGGTGAAAATAAACCCTATTGTATTTAATGAAAAATGCTGCCCCCATATGCCACACAGAGGTGGCAGCCAGCACACAGCAGACTGGAAAGATCTTCTATTATTTTTCTAAAGTTGTGAAGTGAAAAGAACATGTCTGTGAAAATATTTAAGTAATATATTATTCTTATACTGTACCTTGTGTTCTGTAAATGCTTCTGAAAATCAATAAAAACAAATAGTACCTAATGTTTTCTGTGTTTTGCAAGGAAGGGCAAGCCTTTCGCTCTGATTTATTAATGTTTGGAAAAAGTCATTGCACATAAAAATCCTCTATTAAAAATAGTAATTCAATATGGTTTAATATCTTTTTCCCCTAGTTAAAGAAGAGTATGAAGTATAGGAGTGGTTGTTGTTTACTGCTATGAAAATATTTCTATTTTTTGACAGTAACTGGCATCAAGAATAACAGTAAAAAAATATAAGCCATACTGAGTATTCCTCCTCTGTTGTTTTATGTCTACTCAGAGAAGATGGGGTACAGGCAATTGTTCAGCTGCAGTAAAGTTCTCATTTTTATTGTGCAGAGCTAAATTTATCCTTGCTGTAATTTTTCTGAAAACGGCAGAGTTACTTCTGCTAGGCATGAGAGTGACCTGCTCTGATTGTATTGCTGTTCCAGGAGAGACTACACTCGAGCATTTTTTTCCCTTCAGTTGAATACACACGTACACGTAAATTGTGTTTCTCTCTGCAACTGCTTGTATGATTATAGCCAATACAGATAGAAAGCACAGTAACTTGAATCTGTGGCTCTCAGGTGGATGAGATAAGCTTTTGTTGTTTCAGAGGAACAATGCTTTTCCATATCGTACTTCAGCTGAAATGCTTCACCACATATCTGGTTAGGCAGAAGCCTTCTTTAGAATCAAACTGGGGATGGTACTCATGAGATGTTCAGGCTTGATATTTTCTACAGAGTGTGCTGAAATAAAGGGTGGGGGGAAGGAGCTTGGATTTTTAAAATAAATTTGTTTCTAGCGTTGTATTGAAATATTTTGTAGTTATATATATATAAAAAGGTTATATTTTAATAAAAAAAAGGTTATATTTTAATGAAATAAATATGTCAGGAATAGAGGAATATAAAGTTTACACAGAAGTAGGACCAAACTGAGATTTGACATCCAGTTTCTGTTTTGAGATTTTTAATTTTCTCCCTATTAGGCTGAACAGTCCCCAAATGAACAAGTTCCTTTTAAACTGAAGATTCATAATTCACTCCCAATGTTTCATGTTCCAGTCTCCCTTGTATTGATGTGAAAATCTGGATTTCTAATAGAACTGATTAATTTCTTTTCTCCTCCGTTGGAAGTATCATGTGTTCAGAAATGTATATGTTTCATTTCTGTGTCTGCTTATTTTTATTTATTTTTAATGGATTCTATCACTCTCATCAGTAGCATATGTATGATACAGGTTTCCATGGTAAATATGAATTTTTTTAACATTGTAAATATTAATTTAAAACATGAGAAGCTGGAAACTGAGATGTTAACTCTACTTTGGAGATTTTCCTGCTCCTGATGTGGTAGAAATTATATATGGGATTGAAAATGTGAAAAACAATGTGTCTTGAGAAGGAGGTCCTGTAGTGATAGTACAGCAGCCTAAGGGCACAGAAATGTAGGAAATTTGGACTGTGAAGCAAAGACAATAGGTGGTCAGACATCAGCTGCTGAAAGTTAGTAGTAGGGATGACATGGAACCAAGGTTCAAGTTTTAAACTCCTTCCTTACATTTCTGGACCATTTGCAGTCAGTTCATTGCATCAGAGTATGGCCAATTGGCTTAGCTGAATCCAATATAAAAAAGGGAATGTGAAGAGATGCAGTCAACTTCAAGGCAGGGAGGGGCACAGGGCTGGCCTCCCAAAGTTTCATTTATGGCTTTACATCTAACTTGTTGTGCTAAACAAGTAATTTTAGGCAGATTTTTGAAAACTCCCAGTTACCCAAATTTTGTTGGACTCAATGGGAGTTACCTGCCAGGAGGTTCTTGAAAATTTGCCTTTCTAGGCATAATATGTCTCTAAAACTCACATCCTTCAGCCTTGTGTTTGTTTGCAAAATGAGTCCAATGCTGCTTTCTTTGGGGGGATGAAGAGGCAGAAGTATTTTTTTGATAGGTGCTAGTTTTGTCCAATAGAAAAAAAATTTTCTGCATAACCTGTGATTCCAGATGAACTTCTATTCATCCATAAAGTCCCTGTTGTTATGACAGTGTTAATTTTTTCACTATGGATTCACTTTTAGAGCAGAAAGTTATGAGGTTGTTTGTTGTCTTGCCCTGGGACTTTGACTCGTATTTGATGCTGTCACTGAAGAGTGATTTTAGAAGCAGCTACATGATGAGAGGTACTATCTTTCAGCTGATATGTTAAATTGAGGTCGCTTCTGTCAATGGCCCTCTTAAAAATCACTTCTGTGTCTTGTCAGACATTCCATTTCCCAGAGAAATTTATTCTAAAAATCAAGGACTGTGTGTGAGGTATTATGAAGCCCATAATGGTGGCTCTGTTAGCTCCATTTTCATTGCACTACTGGTACTTCACTTACTATTTTTGTCAGGACTTATATTATAAAACTCAATTTTACTCCGTTCTATATCATGAAGCAGCATATGTCACGCTAACTCCACTGAGCAGAGTAAGATTACTACATGAAATCTTACATCATCTTGGGATATACACACACACAAGATTACTCAGAAAATAACTTGTCACCACTGTAGGCACTTCATGGTTGCTGGAAAAAGCACTCCATACTGAAGGTCGCATGTATACATACACTGATTTCACAGCTCTATTCACCCTTTGCTAGAACAGTGCTGCTAGCAGAAAGACAGGAGACTAGTAAAGCTTCATACTTTCAAGAAAAACTTTCAAATTCCTTCTGTTTAAAAGGACTGAAGTTGCTTATATTAAAAGGAAATGGAACTTAGTAACTACATTATTTTGTAAAAATAAAAGCACTCTCAACTCCGTTTCACCTTGGACACAATTAAGACTCCAAATGTGTCACAAATTTTGCCATATAGCACACTTTAGTGGTTGCAGCATTAGACACTTTCAGATTGTTAATTTCTTGGTTTGAATAATGTTGGGTTTTTTTTTCTTTTTTCTTTTTTTTTTTTTTTAAATACAGATAAACTGTACAAATAGTTCAGTGTCTTTCAGTTCTTTCAGCTGAGATGTTAAAAAGCATAGTCCTCTCAGATTCCTTGAAGACTGAAATCTTATAACCCATTTTATAAGAACAGGACTTAGGAAAGCTGGTTTTGGGTGCATCTCTCTCCTCCATACTCTGTTCACTGTACTGTATGCTTTTCTCCTTGATGTATTTCAGTAGTGATTTCAAAGGTAAGAAGGCTTCCTTTCTGCTACTCTCATGAAAAGTCACTTAGATTTTGCCGATTGGTAACCTACTGAAATATAACTTTTTATTGCTAGTGGCCTGTAGCTTTGAGGTGGATCCCCAAACCATGTGTCTTTCTGTTGGTTCTGTGATTCTGCGCTGAGATATTAGTTTTGCAGACTCATGGTTTATGTGTTCTGACTTACTGTGTGTCTAGAAATAAAGTTCCTTTTGTCTTATGTGATGCTGGTTGATTTCTTGTCCTAAAACACTTCACAAACCCAGTGAGGTTTTTTTTTTTATTGTTCTGTTCGGAAGAAGTGACAACATTTCACATTCTTTTTTTGTCAGTATGCAAAAATTATGTCCTAAGTGATTTGACTTCTAACAGACCCACATATCAGTTTTTCACAAGGTTCTGATTTGCTTTGTGTTAGTCAATTTCATTAATGGTTCCAGCAATATCTTACGACAGAAGAACATTATATGCAACCCAGTAGTGTTGTATTCTTTGTAGTCCAAAAATCAGTAAATGCGCTTGAAAAGCCTAACTCTAAAAACATTAATTACAGATATAGGCGAAGGTCACTCTCTCTGTCAAATTCCTCTCCCTATCCTATTTCTAAATAAAGAAACTATAAAGCAGCATGCAATTTGTGAAGTCTAGTGATGTTTATTTTTATATATAAATTAGACTGTAATGGGTTCCATTTTGGAAATGGAATGGAAAAATTAGTCAGCAGAATTCCCTACCTACTTAATAAAAACGGAGGTCCTAGTGTAATATAACAACAACAAAAAATCCAGAAACATTATTGTACTCATTGTCAGTATCTCCATATGGAATTACTTCTTGATTGTAAAATGGCAGCAGAGTCTCTCAGCACTTTTACAGTAACCAAGCTGGGACCTAAATTGGTATTCTACCATTTTCATTTAAATTCTAGCAATTATATAAAATAAATAGATAGACACTTTTTGATGTTTTTCCAAGCCCTGAATGTCGAATTAAAATGTGGAACTTCCTAATTATGTCAAATGCATGTCACTTGAAACTAATTCAGACAGTACAGAGAAGGGTACGGCTTAGCTTATTATTTCTTCCACTGAACTTGAGTTCTAACGTAAAATTACTTTGATAGCTTTGTTGCTGTTTTAAATGTTTTACAGGCTTTCCTTCTCCACAGAAATTGTAGTCACCATATTAATTTGGGAATTTTTCCTTAATGAAATTAGTATTTATAAAAGTTGGCAATCTTGCAGGCAAAATTCTGTGTTTGATCTTAGGACAGATAGAGCGTAGACAAGGAGAATGTTGCTAGATATGCATGTTCATCTGGATCAAGTGGCACCAATTAATTAATCACCACAGCCCCTGGAAATGACACCAGTGTCCTACGCTCTTCATTGTGCAGGTGCTCTCAAACCATGTCCTGGCAAAGTCAGCTGAGACAGCCAGGTTTGCATTGAAGGAAAGGAGAAGCATTTACTTGTTTCTTCTAGTAGCAAAGGTTTGAGGGCAGTAGCCTGTGGCAGGGGATAGTAACAAGCCACTGTAGATTACAGATATCCAAAACGTGCTTCCTTGTGACATGAATGCGGATCATGACCTGAACTTCCATTTCACTTGTTCAATGATACTTCAGTCTTATTTTGAAATAGAAGAAAAACTGCTAGCATTATGAATATGCTCTTTTTTCTTTTTCTTTTTTTTTTTTTCTTTGTAACATTGCAGTATAGATTGTGATGTAGTTTGTCTCTACCAGTGTAATGTGAATGCAAAAATTTTTTTTGTGAGCTAATAGCACTGAACACTTCTGCCTTCTTTTAAATTGATGAAAATTATGCAGGCCTGTGGACTATGGGGCTTTGGGATCTTTCCATAGTTGGTAAAGGGACTTGCGCTAACTCTGTGATAAATAACTGTAAAACACCTAAGGGTTATATGGTATGTACACAGCCTGTTTTTATATAGCAGACATAATTTTGTTTGTTTTTAAGGTAGCATTTGCAAGTAATTATCATTGTGCTTTTTGAAATTTTAGCTTCTGCACAAGAACTGGTCTACCTGCTTTGCCAATTTTGGTTTGACTTAAAAGGGCACCATTGAACCAGTATTTGAATCAATGCATCTGATGTTGATGAAATGTAGGTAGACCTGCTATCTAGAAGGTAAATAAAGGGACAAATACACTCTTCAGCTTAGAGGTTAGTACACCTGATGCAGAGCTTCAGATTGCTAAATGTGCAATGTGATGCAAAACCAGCCAGTGTAGCTCCAGCCATGACTGGTGTGGTTTAAGATGAGCTTTGACCTTGCCCTGAAGAAATGAGGAGGACTCACATATTCTGGCTTCTTGGCTTTGATGCTAGGGGAATACCTTCCAGCCGAGAGATGGCAACATGCAGCTTTAGGACAGTGACACTGCTTAAGGCAATGTTAGGGTAGTAACTGCTCCAGTCAACTGCTAAAAACCTAGTTTATATTTGTTAGTTTTGAACCATAAACATATAAACTCTAAGAAGCAGATGCAAACTACACAGGTATAAACCAGATTAGATGTAACGCAAGAATCGTAATATTCATGCATAATACTTAAAAATATCATTCATTAAGCCCATGCAAGTCACAGAGAGATCTGGGCGGGAAGAAAGGGTACTACATTACAAAGATTACTAAGCCTCACTGTCTAAATCGACTCAGGCATTGGAAAGAATAAATGTCATGGAAAGTCAATAAGACTTGGCTCCTGGGTAACCTGTGTTATTTTAAATGTCATGCTCTGTACTAAATAGTGACTCATTTTGTACATGTTACTGAATCTTCTTGGGAAATGGTCTAAATTAAACTAATGCCCATGAAAGGAGCAGTCACTCTCTGGCCATCCATTTCTGATTTTTTCATTCTTTAAATATTGATACCACTGCAAGGGGTCTAAGAGAAAAAATGTCTCATAAACTAAAAATTATCTGAATGCCTAGTAAGGGTCTATGGCAAAGAAACCAAAGGTGTCAAATGCCCTATGAATTCTGAGACAGGACTGTTACATACAGAGGCAGACACACTTGCAGCAATTTAAGTGTAGTTTGAGTCTGAAAGAAGGTTTCATATGTACTTATAGTTTTCCAGGAAATGTTTCATGGAAGTTATATTTATGTTAAAAAAAATCTTTAATTTAATGAGCTGAATACTATAGTGTTTCCCAGTTTTTCCTCTCTCTAAACTCTGCTTAGGTGTCCTCAAAGTAACACAGACGGTTTTGATTGTCAAATAGCTGTTAACTTTGAATTCCAGGTTGTTTTCTAAAGGAAAGTTGGTTTTCTGGTTCTGTCAGAACAAACAACATCAGATTGTGTATGTGCTGGTCTCTACTCTTCCTTCATGTTAGTCTTGTACTCAGTGGAATCAATGGCTCAAACACATACTAAAAGCAGTAGGAAGTATTCTATTGATTAATAGCAGTTGGACTTCTCAAAGAAAAAGAAAGTCATCCTCTGAGATCAGAATCTTGCATCCAGTTTTCTTTCTACAATTGTAAGTATTTTTCCCGACATTTTGGTGGAACATGAGAGAGATTTTAGACAACCATCTTTAAGTCTATAACAGGAGTTGAAGAAGCCGAAATATTTTGTCTTGTTTCTTTTTCTAACCATGCTTGATTATAGTGTTCTCCTGTATGACACCATAGAAAAGATCTGGCAGTTAATAACTGTTTTGAAAGCTGTGTACTTTGGCTGTAAACAGGCTTCCATGTGGAAAATTGGCACAGCAGGTGTCAGCTCAGGATATTCAGAATTCTTCCTCCCTCTGCTACTCATTCAGGCACAAAAAGTGTTGTAAGGATTTGGTGGTTTCATGTTCCTGTGTGCTGTTTTTCATTCTCATCTCCTATTTTACCACCCATCCAGTCTTCTAAAAGTTTCATAAATGAGTGAGGTTCTACAAAAATGCAAGAAGAACTATGTGAACTGCAGGCTTGGTAGCATCACTTCAGTCCTGAAGAGATTATGGAGCAAGTCATGTTGAAAGCTACTTCCTAGATATTTGAAGAGCCAGAAGATAATTGAGAATAGCACAGATTTACTGGGACAAATGATGCCTGACCGATTCATTACCTTCTAGAATGAAATGAGTGCTCTGTGGTTGAAGGAATAGCTGTGGATGTTTTTTACCTTGACAAGGCTTCTGACATGGTCTCCCATACCATCTTTGCAGCTAAACTGGTGAGACATGGATTGGGTAGTGAATAAAAACTTGGACTGTTGGCTCAAGGAGTGATCAGTGGTTTGGAACAAAACTGGCAGGCAACTACAAGTGATCTTCCTCAGCAATCAGTACTGGGGCTGATACTGTTGAACAGCTTCATCAGCACAAAGGGGCAACAATGCACCCTCAGCAGGTTCATGTGTGATGCCAAATTGTGCGTGTGGGAGGGGAGCAGTTGATATGCTGGATTGGAGCAGAGCTTCTGTACAGAGGGACCTCAACAAGTGGGAGGAATGGGCTGGTAGAAGCCTCATAATGTTCACAATGCAAACACACTGTTCTGCCAAGACAGATTAGTACAGGCTGGGGGCCAGCTGGCTAGAAAGCAGCTCTGCAGAAAGACCTGGGGGGTTCTGGTGGTGATCACGAGTCAGTAGAAACACCCTTGGAGCAATAAAAACCAACTGCATACTGGACTGCTCTGTCAAGCCAGCAGGTCAAATGGTTATTCGCCTCTGTTTGTTACTTACAAGACCCCATGTAGAGAAGTGTGTTCAGTTTTGACCTCCTGTGCAAGAGAGAGATGAATAAACTGGAGCAAGTCCATCAGGGAGTGAGTAAGAGGGTTCAGGATCTGCAGCATAGGAAAACTAAGGAAAGTTAAGGCAGTGCAAGGAAAAGTTGAGAGCACTGTACTTTACACTGGACAAGTTAAGGCTAAAGGAGGATGTAACTGCAGTCTTCCAGTACCTTGAGGAGGGATATAGAGAGGATGGAACTACAACTGCACAAGGACAAGATGCAATGGATACAAGTTGTTACATAGAAAATTCAAAGGGATTAGGAAAATGTCTTAAATATAAGGTAATTTTATTTCACAGGGAGGCTGCTTAAGTACTGGAACAGGTTGCCCGTAGAGGTTGTGGAGTCTCCATCCTTGCCGATATTGTAACTTGTTACATCCCTGAGCAACCTATTTCACTTTGGAATGACCGCGTTTTGAGGAGGAGGTTGGGCTTGTCAATCTTCAGAGGCCTTTTCCAACCTAACTATTTTATAAGTACCCCATTCTGTAATAAGTCTTCCCCTCTGGACATGACATTCTTCTGAAATGTAGGAGATGTAGCGAGGAGATGGGAGAGAAGTGTGAGGTTTGGAAGTTATTCTGTGTGCTTTCATAGATTTTTTTTAGATATTAGGTTAGTCCTTGAGTCAGCTCTCCTGATTTCCATGGGTGTATTGATCCTTAGAAGTATCACAGAGCTCAGGTAATGCCTGAATAGCATCATGGTCCAGTGTGCAGGACACAAGACTGAACTGGCTTCTGGATTTGACCATGCTTCTGCCTGATAATGTACAAGTCACTTGTTTGTTTTCCCCTCTCATTCCTTCCCAATTTTGGACTGCAAACTTTTTGGATCAGGAAGTTAATTTTTGTTAGTTATTTCACACACAGCATGCCAGGACCTCGTAGTGGGTAGGCCTGTAAGTGCAATTTTTTTAAAACACTATCTGAGGTGAACAATGCTGTAAAAATGCAAAGTGTTATAGCTGGAATTTCTCTCAGACTATTTGTCGTGTAACACCGAGAGAAAATGAAAGTCCTCAGTGCTGTACTGCTCCCAGTGAGAGACTTGAACTCATATTATAAATGGAAATGTTAGCAATGGTGACTGGAGACTGGTATTGAATTAGAGTAATCTGGAGGAGAGAGGCTGAAGAGTCTTGTTACAATTAATGGGGCAAGACAATGGAGAAGAATTTGTATTTGCTCATAAGAGTCTGCTTGTCCCTTGGCTCCCTTTTCTTCCCTCTTACCAAAATAAAAATAAACCCACAGGGCTTTATTTGGGACTGAAATACTTATGTGACTTGGTGGAGAACTTTCTGTTGATTCTGTAGTGTTAATTCCTTGAGGGTACTGTGAACCCTTGACTTCCAATTAATGTTGATGTAAAGTGCTCACAGGATTTACAAGCCAGAATTAAGAAAAATAACTGATGTGGACTTCTGCCATAAGCTCTTGAGATTCTCTTGTAGCCAACTTTGCTGCCACTAAATTTTTTTCTGGCAAAGTACTGCATCTTCCTTTCTTTACTTTCCCAAGATAGAAGGAAATGTCTGATCACGCCGTGTGTACATGTTCCCTGCAGCTTCTTACAAAAGCAGCTGGAACAACTGTTGAAATGAAGCATTCTGAGACCCAGTGAATAGTTCTGGTTGTGTTGCGACCCATGGGGCAATAGAAGAACAACCATAAAGCCCACTCCATTGCCAGGGACAGATTAACTGCTGTGGAAGAGTGCTGTGTTACTACTTTCTTCTGGGGCATGCAACTGTGGGTATGACTGGGACATGATATGGTGCTTCAGCATTGTTAAATGCTTGAATAGCCCCCCTTTGCTTCCACATACAACATCTGCCAAGCTAATTTCTGACCATTGGATAAGGGAACTGTGAACCATGTTTGCAGATTTCCTTACCTTTCCCAAACTGAAAGCCTACATGCGAGACAGCTTGGGACAGGGCTGAAGCTTTTAAAAATATTTGTTCCTAGCAATTATTTGTCTGAATTCACTGTTTTCTTTAAAAAAAAAAAAAAAAAAAAAGGATTCTTACCTACTGAGTGTATAAAGTTGTAATTTAAATTACTCTGAAGATGGTAATTCTAAAATAAATACTAGTCTTGGGTTTATATTAACTTGTCTTTTGCTCAGTTTTGCTCTGATAGAGCTACTGTGAACATACGGCAGGTGACTTAGAAAGCTCTGAATTTTATTTTGTTACTTCCCCTGCTTGTCTCATTATTCCTCATGAAGTTCCAGGATGTGATCTATGAGTAATTTGTAATGATATTTGACTAGAAAGGTAATGGTGGACTTGCAGATAAATCACAGGACTTGATGGCAGAAGATGTATGTTCTTTCAGCTTCATTAGCTTTGTGGCCTCCAGCAAGCCACTGGATTTTGGTGTCTTACAGTACCTATGTGCTTAAGTAGGCTCAGAACCCTATCAAGTACAACAGAGACTCAGTATTTATAGATTTGGGGAACTTTTAATGGACTGTTGTGTGATAGTTAATGCTATGATTTTGTAGATCTCAAACCAAAGTTTAGAGCTCACCCAGGTAGCATGTTTCTGGTGAAAACATTGCTGCTCTTCATTCCGTTGTTTGGAAACTGGCTTAAAGTGCATGCAAGGCAGGAAAAATAGCAACAATGCCTGAAATCTATGAGGAGATATGATATAATGCAGCTTCTGCCTTTATGTTGTACCAGTGTTGCTATCTGTAGTAACAATAAATGTTTTTACGATATTCAGTATTATAGTGTAGCTTCAGAAGAGGAATTTATATCCTCATGAAGTGAATAGGCTATAATCTGGGTATCTTGACTGAATATGTGGTTGAGAAGAGATGTCTTCCAATAGCAAATTTTCTGACAGAAAATTCTTGACCTGTAATAATCCTGGAAAAACTGATCTACAGGCTAATTCTGCACACAAAATAATAGATTAATAGATGGCCAGAAGTAACCTGATGTCTTTATCAAAGACAACATTCCTATTGATTAAGGATTTTTTTGGTTGGTTTGTTCTGTTGTAGACTATGATAACTGCTGTGCACAGTGACACCTGGGAAATAGCTAAGAGAAAGACTATTACAAAGCATAATCTATCGTTTTTCTTTTTTTGTTGAAATATACTTGTGATATATCTTATTGTTATGTTTGCTGAAAAAGAACTGTCTGTGCACATGCTTCTGTAAAATTTAGTTGGACTTTTATGAGTAGTGTATTTTTATGTGATAAAGAGAGGGAGATAAAGTGATAAAGAGAGCCAGAAAGTTCAGTTGAACTGTACTGATCCCAAACTGTATGCTGGAGTCACACATCCATTTAACTGCAGTATGGAGAATTCTGATTCCTGAATATGTTTTCTTTGGTATGATGACTTTTAAATAAGCCTTTACAGTTTCTGTATTTTAAAGGATTTTGTAGTTTTCTTTAAAGTATATAGGACTAATAGATTGACTTGTAAGCATAGAAAAGGCTGAGTGAAATATTTTATTTACGCTTATGGTTCTGGTACCTTTACATGCCTGTCCTAGTTCATTGAAATTGATTGAAATTTGTTTTGATAAAAATTGGATTTGAGAACAGATACTAACCCTGACATATCCACACTCCACAAGGCTAACTCCTTACTCCTGTTTTTTACAAGTGATCTAATTAATTTCAGTGGGATTTGTCACAAGACTCAAGATTTCTGATGGGTTTAGGGGCTTTTAGATTGATTCTAAAGTAGTGCAATCCACTTAAATTCTCGATGCAGTTTGACATGAATGTTGTTCTAAGCTTTGACATAGAATAGCATAGCTGTGTGCTGTTAATCAGCTGCTGCATCCCACTCCATGTGTTTGCTTGTGATTCCTGTTTCTCCTTTTAAATTGTTTGATTAACAGGAGGTGTTATTGGTGTTTATCAGGTGCTTTGAAATCCACGTGTGATTGGTGGTGTAAAAGTGAAAAGCTGTTCTTTGGCAATGCCAGGAAAAACAGGCATTGCTTCGAATGTGGCCCATGGAAGTATTCTCAGTCACCCTCTTATTATTACTTGGCTTTATGAAAAAATAAATAAAACAATGGGGTGTGACTGGTCTCATTAGAAATATATTTTGTTATTAAGCATCCTATAAAGAACAGACTGTAATATCAATTACTGGCTTCAGCAGTTTTGGGAAATGGGAGTGTCAAAGTACACGAAAGCCAGTATGCACCAATGGTATAGACATTGATTTCAATGGGACCATGGGAGTCAAAAATGTAAATTGATATTGCAGTGATAGTGATGTCCTGGGTAATTGACCATTTAAGTGGTTTGGTAGTAGTCCTGGAGGTAAGGGAAGAGGTGCCCTTCTTTGGTGCCTGTTCCATATTAATGAGTTTCATACTTAGTCTTTTATGCTTGTTTCATTTATAGTAGAGCTCTAAGTACCTGAACTTGACTTAAGAGCACTTGGCATCTTGCAGGATCAGGAATTGTGCCTGCTGAAGCTTGCTGCATTTAATTTAATTGTATCATTTTATTCACTGTTACTCACTTCCATCTATTCCAAGGGGAACACAGGGAAAGGAAAAGAAAAAGGAGAATGCCAGTAAACTATAATAGCAGAAAGAAGGAACTTATTTTAAACTGCTTTGAAACATGCTTTCTGTAAGCAATGTTGTCCTCCCAAGTGACAAAGGGCTTAACTATTGAGGAGAACTGCAATAAACTTGGGTTTTCTTTCAATGGCATAGCACAGTGTATTGATAACACCTACTTAGAAGCACTGTCTAAAATGGCTTTTCTAACCTAGGGAAATTGTGAAGTGGAGAGGACCCAAACCCCCAGAAATCCTTATTATGATCGTAATTTATAGTGAGGGTCATACAGAGGGTTAATAAAAGACTTAATAGATATTTTAATAAAAGGCAATTTGACAATTGCATTCATTAGGTTGCTTATGATCATTGCCTTTAACTATACATTAAACCTTCTAATGATATTTCAGCTGTAATATGTAAATCTTATAACTAAACCATCTTTATAACATGTTATAGCCATTTAACCTTTATAAAATATTTATAAATGGAACCTTATTGTAAGTATAGCCCATATTTTGTGTCTTTGGTTTCCACTCTGCAGCATCCTGCTTATTGTGCAGATCAATATTGTCTTATTGTTTCCTTGTATTCCCCCATCTGCCTGTATGTAAGAAGAGAGGATTTTCTTGAGGTTATTGTTGCCATGCTTCTGTGGAATTGTGCAAATGTGTTCAATAACACACACAAGTGTTATGAATGGCTTCCAAAAGAACAGTTCAGGAAATGCCAGGATGAATGTCGCCTGTCCCAAAAGAGGCACATGCAACCTTGTGTGAAGGGCTCCCACCTCACAACATGTGAAATTGGGAGTTAAGCTTCTGTGTGATGTTGTACATGAAGCAGTGTTCCTCCTCTTCCTCCTGTGCTTTGACATCCTACCACGTGGCAGGACCACAAGGTGTGGGTAGAAGGAAGATCCAGGCTCAGTGATGTGTCATTTGGTGGATTCACTGTTAGCCCACTTTGAAGGAAGAGAGTATTTTTGAGGCAGATCACCCAGCTGTCAACACTTCCTGCACATTTCTTTGCATCTCAGAGCATCTGCAGTTTGGATGAGCTAGATTGCTTTCAGATGAAGCTAAACCAGAAGATCCACTGTGGGTATGTACCAAATATGCCCCAATCCCTATTAATGAGGACTGAAATCATGAATTGCCCTCATTACCATGATATTCCCCCGCATGAAGTGAATGCACACTAAGAAAGGGTTCTTGGACAATTCAGTGTTTGCGCAGCACTCAAAAAGTACTTCTAGTCTATATAAAGGCCTGTATGGCAAGTATGCCTTGATGTCTGCTGTTGACCACAGATTAGTAAAGCCTTGTTTATCAATTAGTAAATTTTGAAAAGAAAATTGAGTTCACAAACATTTTTCTAAAGGTATGCAGCAGAGTGAAAATTTTTACTTAATTTATAAAATAGCTTCAAATGCTGTTTTAGGCATTTGGGATGAATTAGAATTTTTAATTCAATTCATTTTGACAGAAATTACGCAAAAGCAGACATTTCATAAACAAGACAGATGCTATTCACAAGAGTCTGACTCTAAGACTGTGAAGAGTCAAAATAATTGTGCATTACTCAAATAAGAGTTGAAATTATTTTTGTCAACAGAGAGAAAATAACAATGCATGGCACAATAAAAATTAAAGAATACAATTATTTAAGATTTTCTACTTGGTAATTCAAATTATCATTAAAATCTGTGACTATCAATCAGCATAGCTACAAATTGTCAGTAATTCAAAGGCAGTGGCAAAACTTTCTTTACTCTTCTGACAGTCTCAGTATTCGAAGTTAGAAATTTCTGTGGCAAAATGGGAAACAGAAGAAAGATCTGTGGAATGACACTGATGATCATGTTTTCAGTAATTCTTCAGTGGTAAAATGCTTATCCAGCAGTTAAAGCTGAATTGAAATGATGCTATGTATATTGAAATGCTAACTTACTCTACAGGAAATCACATTCATTTCAGCATCATGTTCAGTTATGTGGTGGTTAGTCAGTCTAAGACTAGAGATGGTCTTTCCTTTTCTAGTTTCTTCTTTCTTACTCCTCATAAACTTTCTCTGTATTTTTAGCTGCAAGTAAATAAAAATAAACTGACCACCATAAGGAAATTGAGCCAACAAAAGTATTTTACCTTTGGATATGACCTTAATGGTGAAACAACAACAAAAGCCCTCAGAAGACTCAGATTCTGGACTGAAAAGGCTGAGCTGTATTTTTAATTGTAACACTTTTTAATTCTGTGCTGTTACTTCAGGTTGTTTCTCAATGGATTTAAATGGTATGTGATGAATAAAATATTGATTGGTGGTTTTGCATGACAGATGCTTCTAAATCTGAACAAACATAACTAATATGAAATTCAAATTCTGATCAAACAAAAAATTAATATGAATTTCCTATTTTCTTGCTTTTAATAAGCACAGATGTCTTGCCAGTGGCTCAGACTCTGTCAAGCATCACTGCCTCACTTTTTGTGGGCTCAAACATAAAGGTATAGAGATCTTTTTATGTATGTGCCTTGCATGCAGAATCAAGCTAGTTGATATTCGGGCACAACTGATGTTGATTTTCTTGAATGGTGATTGTGGTCCTGATGTAAAACCCCTGAAATACTTTGCTTTTCTAGTACAATAGGCATTTAGTAATTTAGGACCAGAATGGTCCTAGTTCATCAGTGAATCATGTCCCCTGGTCTTGCAGGCAATTTGATTGTATAATCCCTTTAACAGACTGATGCAGCTTTGTGCCTCTCACTGCTTGACAATGGATAAAAAAGATAAAATTAATGATACTTCTTTTATCTTATACCACATTACTGAATATTAATACCCTTGCCTAAATGAATTACCAGTTTAGTGAACGATGAAGTATACAAATACAAGAATTGCCATGTAGGGCAAAATATGGAGTGTCTAGTCCAGTATCCTAGGTTTGACAATGTCCTGTTCCAGAGGTTTAAGAAACTCTTCTCTGAGTTATCACACAGTGACCTTCCTCTGGGAAAGGCATTTTTCTAAAGGCTGTCACTGAGAAATCCACCCAAATAGGTTTAGGTTTTTTTTAATCCTGCTATATAATTTATGTATTCATCCTGTTTATATAAATATATGGGCTTTTAATGCCTTATAGTGATGAGTTTCAGATTTTTATATTTTAAATAAAATTTTAATTATAGTTAATTATATAAAATTTTTATATTTTAAATATTTCTGCTTTTTATCTTCACTGCTTTGCTGATTGAAGGTATTCTAAACCTGACTGACTGTGGCTATACCACTGATTATTTTATATATCTCCATCATATGTCTTCTTGTTGGCATCTTGCTAAAGCACTTAATTTCCTCCATTATTTTAGAAAATATGATGCCTGGAACTAAATGTACTATTTCAGCTGAAGGCACACTAATGACTAGAATTAAATGGCACGTTGACATTATTTTTATTCTTTTCTGTATCATTCTGTTACAGAAAATAAGGTTTAGAATCTCAGGAAATCATCTTTTCCCCTCCTTCTCCCATAATCCTAACACATTGTTTGCCCCTTTATTTACAGTTGTGTGTTGTGTGTGATTTGTATTCCATCTGTTTACTGTAGTGCTCCTGTCTCTTTCCTGAAAGGTTCTAATTAGTTTAGAATTTATCAATGTCTAAGTGATTCAGACAGGATTAATGTATAGTGAATTGTGTCTGGATTAAAATCCTCATGTGTTGGATTGCTGAGCAGACTGGTGAAAGCATGAAGTGCCATTCAGTTCTAAGGCAGTTTGATGTGGTAGTGACCAAAAATTTCCACTGATGTGAATGGAGATTGTGGTGGTGTCAAATTGGTCAACTTTTTTTTTGTGATTGCTATGTTTTTTAGGAAATCTTTACCAAGAGGCCAAGGATGGCCTGTGCAGGTGTCTCTGAGAGGTGGGCTGGAGTGAAAAAGCTGACACTGCTGCTCACTCTACGTTATTAATTCTAAAAAAGGCCCTGGGTAAGGGCAAGGAAGTATTTTTTTTAGTCAGTTAGAGACTTAAAGGGTATTTCAGCCCTCCCCAGAGTGATGTCCTGAGTGTCTTTTGCTCCTTGGTTTAGGCCACTATGTTATATAATTCCTTTAATAACCTAACCAGACTCAGCCTAAAGATGTGCTGAGCACTGTGGCCATGGTCAAAGGATCCAGCAGTAATAATACATTCTGATTAGGAGGCACCTACGCCTGAGGATTATAGCTTCATTAGCTGCAATTAGCATGAATATGCAACAAGCTGAAATATGCCCAAGAGTGCAGGATGAGAAAAATCTGAAGAAAATTACCATTTACATCCCATTGCCTCAATACACTTAAAATAGATAATATATGTCTGTACAGGAGCCATGTAGTGTACAGCCTATTACCTGGTTGAGTCTTGATGTGCATGGAGATACGGAAATCTCATTTCACAGCAAGAATGTACAGAGCGTATTCAAAGAATGGAACAGACACAACACACTGGGTACATGAATTATCAGTATATAAATATATTTTAAATTGGTACAGATAGTAGATACATAGTAGATTGATATGTCTAGTACATGTACATATGTATTAGATGCAGGAATAAACTTAGTCTTACTCCATAATTTACTCTTCAGTCTTTCAACAGGTAAGCTAAGGGTCTAAATGTGAATAAAAGAAAAAACTCTGAACTGTACACAGAAGCTGTAATTCAAACAACAAAGCAGATATGTTTAAGAACATTTAATAAGTAGTCATTAAATAGAGTAAAATCAAAGCTTCCAACACTTTTTTTATGTTGAGATTGTAAATTAGGATAATAAAAGCTTCAGTAATGAGGATCAATTAAGCAAAGTCATATGCAGACCATAAGTAACAGAACATTCACCACCACTCTAATGAGAGGGCACTCGATTTTAGTAGAATGTGCTTTCTTTCTATGAAATTAATTATGCATGTTTTTAATGTTTTAGATCTAGGATTTTTAAGAGGTAGCAACCACACCTTCAGGCGGGTATTAATTATATGGTAGAGACCATAATTTCTGGTGTTGTCAGTTGGTGACAAGACTTTTCCCAAATCAAGCTGGAACAGACTTTGCACCTTATTATAAAGCAAAGGAGCAGGTAGGGACCATGTAATGTTTTAGAACAGAAGGCATTATAGAGAAGATTGGTGTGCAGCAAAAAGTTTAAAACTGAAGTTGTCACCTTATACAGGACTAGAACTCATTGTTCAGAAATTTAATAGTTTTCAGGTCCTTTTCCCTGGTGAGCATTATTAGAAGTTTACCATCACTATGCACTAGGAAGAATTTGATCCATTTTAACTAAAATTGCTGCTGAAAATGTCCAGTAACTAATAAATAGTAATCTATCCAACAGGTACAGACTTTCTTTCTGCAGTTCTGTTTTTGCCATTGTGTCTTTAATCCTATTTGTCCAGAATGCATACTCCAGTCCACCCTCACAATTTCTGAGACACTGAATCATCTCATTTCTCTAAATCCCTCTGTGACTAGATGATGAATTCATATAACTCAGTAATCTTGCACCATTTCCCTCACTGAAGTAATGTATTCAATAAGAGGAAAACTTCTGCTTTTGCACCAAGTTTCTTGGGAACCAGATATTCACGTGTCAGAGTTGCTTAATGTTTTGCAAAAGTGAATTCTATTTCATGAAGTTAATGGGACTAGGACATAATTCTAGTAGTTGTCTGGCTAGTTTGATAATCCCATCTGAAAGTAGTGGAAAATGACAGGTAAATAACTCAATTTCACACGCCTGTGTTGTTATTTTGTTATTGTTCCATATCTGAGTGTAGCTTCATAGAGACAGAAAGGTGTGCTTGCTGCTCTCTCCTTTTACAGTTAAGTTACTTTGCATTTTAAAAGTTAAAATGGTGATACAAACAGAGCAAAGAGATATAAATAGAGCATTGTCTCTCAATATACAGTAACAGATGTTTTGGGAAAAATAAAAGAAACAGGGCAAATACTGAATAATCTTTCCCTGGTGCCATCCAATCTTTCTGTAAATGGCAATTTAGGGACTTTCAGACCTGGATGTTTCATCTGTACCATGATGCTCAAAAGCCTTGATGCACCGTTACCTCTCTAATGTCTCTTTATACTTCTGGCTTCAACAGCATCTCATGTGGAATTTAATTTTCTTAAAAAGTGTTTCATTTTGTATGTTTTAGACCTGCTGCATGCTGAATTCACAAGCAACTTTCTTCTTACCAATTCTTTCATAGACTATACTGTACTCCTCCAAGCACTTCATCCAAGCCCAAAAGTCTGACTAGCCTCTTCTCTTACAGATGTTCCTCATACTTCCAATCATTATTGTCACACATTTCCTTCTTCTAGTTCTGTTACATCCTTTCTGAGATGGGAAGATCAGCACTCCACACAGTATTTAAAGTGTAGGCACAACATATAAATATATATATATATATATATATATATATATATGTACAATAGTGAAAACTGGTTTTGCATCTGTTCTCAGTTTCTTTTCTAAAAATATGGCCATCATAGGGGAAAGAGAGTGTTTGAACACCTTGTCTTGCCATTTAAAATCAGCTGTACAGTTCATCCAGGAAGACTAGACCTTACTCATTTGATCCTTCTAATTCACCCTCTCCTGGTCTTAAAGAGTTTCAGAGCTCCCAAATGGCCGGATTCTCTTTACTGGATATGACTGGCTCTGGAGCAAATACTTCTCTGACCTGTACTTCCTTTAGCTCTTTCTCTTCCGAGCCTCACAAACAGCTACTGCTGGCTGCTTGCTTGTTGTAACTGCTGCTCCGTGTTATGTATGCAAAGGTGCTTCCCAGTTTATACATGCCAGTAGTCTCCTTCTCCATTGTTTTGTTTATCTGGCTCCTACTGCTTTCACATGCATGGAGTGCCATGTTCTTCCTTCACTACCTGCTCCCTTTTCAGGGTCTTCCACTTAGTACTTTGCTTGTATTATTTTTCCCCTTCTCATCTTTTTCATAAATCAATGGTGAGAATTTAATATGATGGCAGATTGGAGGTCAGTGGCTCATTTTGTCAAGCAGCATACAAACTTGACAGAAACGGTAATCTTAGTTCATAAGAGCTTATTATATAAGTTAAAGGTAAGGGGAGGCTGTGACAAGGGAAATAGAGCAGGTAAGGGGAGGCTGTGACAAGGGAAATGGAGCAGAGCAGTGAACTGTAAAAAACAGAGGTAGTCACAATGGCCCTACAAGTTGAAGTAGGTCTGAGTCGAATCTGGAGACCTATAGTACTGAAATGTGGTGTGGAAGGAATAGTCCTTATGTTTATAGTAGACAGAATCAAACCTTTGATTCAGGTACCACTAAGCACTAAATTTCTTGTGCCTCAGACCCATGTTGAAGTGAAGACTTAAAAAAAAAAAAAAAAAAAAAAAGTCCCTGCAACTACAGCAATAAAATTACTAAATAAAAACACTAAATGCACTCTAACATTAATAACAAGCACTCCCTATCATAGTGTTATATTCATGGTTTTATGCACAGGAAGTCTTTTGTACCCATGACATGATAAGTTATTATTGATAGATGAATCACCTGCTTAAAAAAAGCTACAAAATATTCCACTACTAACAAATTTCTACCTAAGATATATTTTTCTCCTCTTAATTTTTTATAGCGTCTTAATGTAAGGTGCTATCGTAGACCTGTATGTACAACATGTAAGGCATTTTGAGAATAATAAATGAAAGCTGCTATAGAAATAATACAGGAGTGCTTAAGAATGACTTTTAAATGGTTCGATGAAGTAGATACTGGAACAGCAATCTAAATTCTATCAGACAAGGTAATGGAGGGTAAAGAAGCTGGCAAGCAGAGTGACTGGAAAACTAAATAAGCCTAAAATGTAGAAGAGCTTTGAAAAACTAAGCAAATGGGCCAGGAAACAAATGTATACATGAAGGACTGTAGCTGGAAAGGAGTACAGTGAATATCTGGTTGAAAAGTGATCAAGGAAGGGCTTTTGCACTGGATGCATGGCATCCATGCAGCTGAGGGCTTAATTTCCATTTGTGGTGTTCTGATTTAACATAAGGCCTATAAACATACAAAATATGACTAGTAGCAGTCATCTCTTGGCTCCAAACCAGGTCTTAAGAGCCTGCGTGGGGATCTGCAGTCACCAGAGGCATTCTTTTCCAGGTGTTGGCAATTAACCTTAGGGAACTTTTCCTGATACCTCACCTTAATATTTCTTTCTGCACTTTGGACCCTTTACTTCTAGCCACATTCTTAGCTGACAAGAATGAGAAATTGCTGCCATATTAGCTTGAATCTCGGGCTTCATTTCTGGCTCCCACAGACAATCCTAACGTCTGTATGACACCCTTGAGCTCTGGTCTGGAGTGATCCACTCACCTCTGAAGACAGGGAACTCAGGTCATTGGCAAAATGCTACAGGTGCCATATTTCTGTCTAAGGTATTTTGCACAGAAATATTTGCACACTGGCCTGATAGCTACTGGTAGCTACTATTTTGACTGATACCCTGGATATCTAGCAGCCAATCACAAATGTGTGCATCTTCCATATTAAGCCTGGAAGAAAATCCTGGCTTCAAAAAGAGAACACATCTTAGAGAAATCCATGGGAATACAATCTGGGCAGGAAACACTCATAGCTGGTGAACTCTAGTTTGAATGTGCTTAGTCTAAAATGTTCTGACAATGGAGTGCTTACTGATAGTTATTTGAGAAATACATAAAAATAGCAGAGAGGCAATTTCAGTTCTTATATGAAACAATCACAGAAAAAGTTGCTCCCAGTGCTTTTCTAGAATTAGACAAGTGTTCACTTGTCTAATTTAGCATTAGTTAACAATAAAACTAGTTTAGCAATAAAAAGTGCTCTAAAAAGAAAGCTTAGCACCGCAGTCCAGCCATGTGACAAAGTATCATGAGTGAGTGAATCACATGTGTATCACAGTGGAATCCTGTGGTGGTTTTATAGATCTGGTGTGTATTGATGATCTGGCTGCTGTTGAATACAGTAAAGCAGCAGGTGCTATGCTGACATTTTGATTGAGGAGAAGACTGTTTTTAAGTATCTCATCCAAACTGGTTCCTTGAGGACTTAGAAGGAAGAATGTTCAGACAACATGGCAGATGAATGCCTTTGCTCTACTGGTCAGTGCTACAGCTGTACTTGGTCTATAACCAAGTGTAAGCATTTGGAACGATTAACTGTGTTGACTTCAAGAGGGAGAAGAATTTGATGTAGTTTCCTCTGATTTTAGCCAGCTGGATAGTGCCCACATTATTTAGTTTTGATTAGCTCAGTCAATACACAGGGCTAGTAAATGTTAGATATTAATATTAATCATACAGCAGTGCCACTTACAGGATCCTGGCATTTTGATCTTTAGCCAGAAGTGCAGGTGTGCAAATGAGGAATGTTTTGGCTTTAAAAGCCAAACCTTTTCACCTCTCATACGTGTACATATTTGGAAGATAAATATAGCCAACAAAAGCTCTTCCAAAATATTATTGTCCAAGGATTCCCTACCCAAACACAAAGAAGCAGAAGCTATTCTGAGAAGTGTAAAGCATGCATATTGCTCAGACGTTGATGTCATCTACTCATGCTCATCAGAACAGCATCTTGTGGGAGGTATTTGATTACCTGCAGCGTCTGGTCCTGGCTCAGTAGACTTGTATGTGTTTATCTAAAAAGCTTCATCTTGCTCCCTCTGAAGTCAATGACAGTGTTTTCATCTTGTCATTAGTGGGTCATCCCTTGGCAATACTTCATGAGACTGTAGTTCACATACATGAGCTTCCAATTAAAATCTTTGAAAATTCTTGTTTGTTTGTTTGCCGGTTTGGAGACACTTAAACATTTCCACCTGCCTTCTGCATTTTATTGTTATCTTATTGTAGTTTCATAATTTTTTTTAATACTCAAAATAACTACAGGAGTAACTACTGATTTCTGTAAAGTTATAAATGCATAATCTACATGACAAAGTATGGCAAAATGCAAAATCTGGTATTAATAATGTCAATTTTTGTAAGAAAACCTAGTTTGAACACTGCTTGAGGCACTGTATTTTTGAAGATGTTAGTTCAGAATGAAATAGGAATTTGGTAAAGTGTACTTCTGAATAGAATCAATCACACAGGGGATAATATTCCCTGGATGTTGCACACACAGACCCTCATGAAAGCTCTGCTGCTTAAAAGCAAGGTCTTCTTGTAGTACAGGATACAAAGATGCCTAATATGTATCTTCCAGAGGTCAAGTAGGAGATAAGAAGATCAAAAATGTCTTCTTTAGATCAATAAACTTTTTATGAAAAGAAGTTGGATCCTGACTTGCTTGTCCAGGGAGCTCCCAAAAGAAAAAAGCAAGTGTGTGTGTGAATCTCTTCCTGGTGTCCAGTGAGAAGGAGTTATTGCAGTTACTGTTGGAGTTTCAGCTGTGCAAGTGAGGATGAGAACGGCAATCTTGGTAACATAGCTGGGGAAAGCATGACTGAACTTGTTTAGAGCTATAATAGTTTGGTTATCTTTTTCAACAGCAGATGTGAATCTGGCTTAATGTGTAAAATCTGGAGACACCACAATTACAAAATGACAATGGGGAATATTGGCAGAACTATTTAAAGTGAGTAAACTTCATGAAGGGAAAGAATTAAACATTTTAGGGAGATTGGAAGGATATCTAATTAACTGGAAATAATGGAACCAAGTCAAAAGCAAAAGTGTTTAGGAAACATATCTCATTTGCATTGTGGCTCCGATGGAGTTGCATTTTCTTACACTCGACCTCATTGAAGGCATACATCCACCTAAAAAGATCACTGTAGGCTTGGTTTGCATGGTAGTAAGTCTATATAAGGTTCAGAAACAGCATTTATAGTAGGAGATGAAATAAGTGAATGGCAGTAGCTGTTAAGACAAGATTAAATTTGATGTGTATATCAGAGGTTGTTAACTTCTGAATGACTAGAGGCTACTTTTATTCTCTGGTAGATGTTTGGTGACCAGAACTAGCAGCTGTATTTCTGAGGCATTGCATGGCCTGTCCTACATTAGCGTTCTCTGTATAACCCCCACACAGAAATGCCCTTTAATTTGGCTGGTCTGTTGACCTGATGGCATTCCTGGAATCCAGGTATCTCTAAGGTTTCAGGCCTTCAAGACCTACCAACATCAGATTAGTGAGTGGCCACTCCTTTCAACTGTGCTGCAGATAGGTTTCCAACCTCAGTTAGGGGTCACAGCATGAGTAAGACTTTAGGGTAAACTGGAGATGAAAAGTCCAGATGACAAATACGACAGCTTGCAATGGGCCATCATAAGTATGGAAAATACTACTATGAAGTCAATCCTTCTCCTTTGAAATGCTAATTCTTAGTGAATGCAATGGAAATGAAATCAGGATTATATCCATATTTAACCCTTTTTAAAAGTGTACAAAATTTTTTTTTGTTTCAGGGGCTGCAAAGGAAGATTCCTGGTGAAATCAGGGGATCCACTTGTATGACAAATTAAATGTGTGCTCAAGGTCTGTGCTGATTTGTGAGCCTTGGCATAGGACCTTCTTTTATTGCTCTTTTTTGTCATTGCAGTCAGTAATGTATTCAACATATTTTCCATAATTTATAACTCAACAGTGACAAGCACTGTATCAAATGCTGCTGTAATGACTGATTGAACTAATGAAGTCTAGGGGCTATGTGCAATATTCCACAGCTTGGTGAAGAATTAGGCTGTTTGTAGAGATGGGAGGAGACTCAGACAATATAAAAAAAGATCAAATATGCACCCTATTTACAGTAATACTCATAACCCTAGGAATAACTACTAATACACCTAAGGTAGAAAACCTAGGAAATGAAGGTGCTTTGAAAATAAAGTGGTAGAAATAAACTAAGGATGAGAAGAATTCTGCATCAAGCCAGTTACAACTGAATATCTTCACTAATATATTTTTTTTTCTGCTGACAACAAGAGATCCCATGAGAAGTCTTTTTTTCTTCCCAAAACAGAAGATTTGTGCCCTACGATGCAGTTCTATGCAGGCTAAAACTATAAGAGCACTGCTGGAAAATTGCAGGAACAATGATTTATTCCTGGGTTGAAAGCTGAACAAGGAAAAACACATAAACACTGCACTATAGGCACAAAGGGTGATTATTTTGCCACATGAAACGGTTCTAAAATTCATGAGAAAAACTAATTTTTGACAGTATTGTGTAGGTGGTTTAGGTCTTATAAAAATAGCTATGGGTGTATGTTTGCTTTTCAGACTGCTATCTTTGCTCTACCATTCAGGTATTTTTAATGGCTTTTCTTTAATAAGACTTAGAGTAGTTATATTTATTGATGGATGAATTTATATGATTATAGCAGTCTCAAACTGCAGAATCTTTACAATAGCAGAAACAAGTCTGTGGCCTTACTGTATTTTTCTTGAGCAAGTTGTTTTGGGAGAAAAGATCTGATCATTCTTTTTGATTGATTTTTTTTTTTCTCATTTGTATTTAATTTAAGTATTTCAGTGGATAAATGTACTACTTTTCTGGGTACTACACTGAATCATATATGAAGTGTGGGAATTTAGCAGTAGATTTGTCACTAAAATATATATAAAAGTAATTCTCTGTTTCTTTGTCAATGTTTACAGTTTAGGTGATGCAAATTCAGATTTCATATGGTCTTTCATAAGCCCTAAGAAGATTTGTTTCATTAGGTGCTTCTAATGTCCATCTTTCCTAGATTTCTGGTTCCATCTTTTGTAGATCAGAGATACAGAATTACCAACTAAAGATGGAAAAAAAAAATCCTAGGTATTTTTTTCTTAAACATTATTTCCCAAGTATCATTTCAAAACCAGATGAAATTATCTCAGGTCGTCATGTGATGTAATAACCACTAAAAGCTTTTGCAAGTTTAGTCAGGCAGTAGAATACGGTGCGAAAAATCATGCCAGACCCTTCTGCCGCAGCACTGGAAGAAAACTAAAATGTTGAAAAATCATGAGGACATCCTGAAGAATGTGACATTAAAATAAATTATTGTCTTCAGTTTCTTTGTCTTTCAACATCCTTAGTCTAGAGGATTAATTTATTCTGTGTTTTCAGTCTTTCTTTGAAAACGTGAGGATTATCCAACTTCCTAAATGCCAGCACTGAGATTTTTATGAAGTCTTCTGATTCCAACAGCTGGAGCTCTAAGAAAAATATTGTGAATCTATAAGCAGCTGCATAAAATTTATATATTGTTTCCTATGGATACATATTTGCTCTTATTTACCTCTCACACAGTACTTATTCCCAGTTTCCAAGTGAGTGATATAGCAGACATATGGAAAAACATACAAGTTTCCCAGACTTCCCTGCTTTTTGATAATCCCAAAGAAAATTGAAACAGTCACTTGTGCCAGATTTCTAAAGGCAAATTAATTTTCTGAATTATTTGGGCTCTTAGCTCCCATTGATCTTCATAGAAATTAGGAGCCAAAAGCATTGAAAATGCCTACCTGTATCTTTACAGATTTAGGCTCTTTCAAGATTCTGGATCAAAGGGAACCTCAGGGTAGGATGCAATTGTTTGGGATTGGAGAGAAAATATTGCATGGGAAAGAAAAAAAAGAGAGAGAAATGCTTTTCTTTTGGATATTTTTTCATCCTGCATGTTTATAAGAGGTACTGATAATGGAATTTATAGAGAACTCTTCACAACAGTTTGATATTTATGCACCGGTTTGGTTTTTTTCAAGTTATTTAGGTCATTCTGTATTCACAGAACACTACTAAAAGGCACCTTTTCTTTTGGAAAAGAAGTATATTGTCTTGATATAAGTAACCTGGCTTGGTGCATAAAACAAGACTTTAAGATGTTACAAAATATGGGGGGTTGTTTGTTGTTGTTTTTCTAGCTCAAATACAGAGCAAGAATTATTTAAAAGAAATTAATGTTTATATGTAGAAATAGAATTGATAAGGGGAAACTTGGAAAGACCTTTGTATTTCTCCAGCTTGTGATTCCAATGCCCTCCAGCCTTTTTCTTTCACAAAACATCTGCCTTCAACTTTTCCATTTTCAGGAATTGGTGCCAGTTGTCTTTTCTGTTTCTATTACATTAATTTTCACTATTACCCACACAGCTTTTTTCGAAAATGGTCTTCTCCAAAATGTGTAATAGTCAGGTTCCCTGGCATCTGATGATAGTACACATTTTTCACAGTGCTACATTACTTTCAGTAACTTGCTCTTCTGAGGAAATGGAAGACCATGCAAATCTATATTGCAAACGAACAAGGGGAAAAAAAAAAACCAACAACCCAACATGAAAAAGAATAAGCCAGCTCAGAAAAAAAACGCTACCTAAACAAAATGGATGTACTATTCTGTTAATTATTTAAAGCATCTATTCCTGAAGGTTGTTTAAATTAATCTATTTCACAGATTGAAAATAGCGTGGTCTTCTATGATATTTTAGTTGAATATGTCTTCTACACAAAACTCCCTCATTTTTGTTGGTTTGGCTTTGAACCAGCCAGTGCGATATCTGCAGACCTCCGCCATGAGACAAAATTTAGCAAATACCCTGGAAAACTTACAGCAAAATCCTTCCCGACCCCTTCAAATAGGCACATAAGACCACACAGTTAGTACCCAGTCCCACACCAACCTTAAGCTTGATTGCTTGCAATAGGAAGGATTTGCTCTGTTGGGCAAAACCTATTAACCATAAATTGGATCCTACTCACATCTGCATTCCTCACTAAGCTCCTTCCATGTAGAATTCAAGAGGATCGAGGTAGCTGTAAACATGTCATACTGAGTTCCCACTAAATGTTTACCAGATGGGAAGATCTCCTATTAAAAAAATGGTGCCTTCAGGGATCGTTTGCAAAAGACCAAAAGACTGATTTAGAATGGATTTGTTTTAGCTGAGCGTAATATTTATTTATTTTTCTGATATGATTTTCTCAGAAATACAACCACATTAGCAAAGTGATTAATAAAATTACACTGGTAAAAATACTGGTACGATTAGATCAGAAAGTAATTGATTGGTAAGACATTAACATTATTTTTTTCAATAAAAGGAACTGCATATCTGTACCTATATGAAGCTGATTGTAAACATGAGAATTACATCCTTCACATGATATTTTACTTACCTGAATACTCAAATCTTTCCCAGCTTTCCATATTTTCTTAAATAAGCTTCAAGAAGTTTTAGGACAGAAGAAGCACAACTGCAAAGCTATTCTGTGAAAACCAAATTCCCACAGTCTTGCTAGCCACATGAAAGAAAAAGCTTTTCTTGTGCTGTTGTGAGCTCTTAAGGTGTAGACAATTAATCCAACTCTCTCATGTTTTCAGAACTCTCCCCTTTAATTGTTGGTGAGAAATTTTGAAGGCTGAAGACAGAATCTTACAATAGCCACCATGACATGCTTCACCATATGTTTTCTGTTTCACACTAAGCCACTGTTTCAAGCTCTGTGGCATAACAGGTTAGTTGTGGTTTTGTTTTTTATAGTTGATGGAAAATAAAACCTCAGGGGCTCAAGGCAGCTTGTGTTCATTGTCAGCCTGTTTTGTAAGTGACAGTAATTTTACAACTTTTTTCTCTTCAATTTCCTGAGCTAGAACTAGGGAAAATCATAGTGTATATTTTACCTACCTACACTAAAAATCCTGCAAGGTGCTGAGCTGTTGAGGTGCTTTAATTGAATTAGATGAGAACTGAACATGCTCAAAGGATGAGGTTTCTAGTCTACTTCAGTGACTTCTTGTTTATGGGGTACTGGCCTATATAGACATAGGGGTTGTGTCACTTTTTTCTGAATACTGTTTGCTAGATTGATACTGATAAAATTAGAAGCTATTTAGCTTTCCCTCAATTCATTTGCAGCTCTTCCAAATTGTTTCTTATAGGTGTATGTCAGTTAGTATACTCATACCTGAACACAGCTCTGTAATAATCAGAGATTATACACTATACTGAAATCCTCTCTCTTTTATATTGTTCAAATTTGAATAGGATAATTGAACATGTACTTTGTAGCTTAGTCAGTCCTTCATGGAACAAAGGTAGCTACTCACTTTTTTTGACTTCAGAACTGCCTACAGAAGTAGAGTTTTGTTTTTCTAGTGACAAGTATTGCTTCCTATTAATTAGGCTTTCTTCTGTGGGCCTCTGGGCCAGCTGCTGACAGCAACGTATCAGTGAATTAATGTGAACAAAACAATCTGACATCTGCTTGATATTTTTATTCTCTCAAATGGAAAGTGTTAAGACACCTAGATTTGTTGACTATAAAAAGATTTTTTTTTTTTTGTAATTGTAGCAATACAAATAGAAATTATTTTGGACCCTGAGAGGCCTAACTAAATCAAAACTTAGGCTGTTTGGCATAAGGGAACTGAAGGTATGACATTATGTATAATAATTTGCATTTAATGTAGAACAAAGTATTTGTTTTTTGTTAATTGGATAACAAGGCAATAAAGCTTTGCCATTTATTAATTTGTTAGCTTAGAATGTGGTCAGAGTGAGTAATAAGGCTGTTTTGGAGTCAGGCATTTTGATAAGACTCGTGTGAGATTAAGTTGTTTTCATGCGTGAGCATTTTGTCAAAAACCCTGCAGGTCACTGTGCTCTTAATGATGTTGTTAACATAAACACAATGTACATGAAAATTGTTTTATAGCTAATGAATAGAATAAGGTATACTAAATGCATCTTGATACATTAATTTAAATCAGCCTTTAAAAGAGGTAAACAATCTATAAGGAGCATGCTTAAATGGGTAATTCATCTGTTTTTCTTCCATATTGTGTATCTGTAGTCGTCTTGTGTTATCAGCCTAAGAAGGTTGTGAGTATAAAACATATAACAAATTGTTACCAATCTTTTAATTTGTAAGAATACTTCTTACATTCAGTAGCAAAAGGAATATTAGCACTGCATCTTGGTTTCTGCTCCAGCAGAACTTGCGGCTTTCTGTAATACTTTCATTGTTTAATCAGAAATGAACCTGGTAAAAATAAAGTGGGTTAATTGAAGCCTTTTTAATCTTAATATAATCTGACAGTCAATAAAAATCTGAGTAGACTTTATTTGTATAGCACTAATAATTCTGCCATTAACAGGAAGAAACTTGCCTTGGATTTACAACACCCTAATTCTTTCTCAAGCTTTTTCTATTTCTATTCTGGGACTAGAGGAGCTCAGAGGTGTCTGATACTAGGTTATTTGTCTTTTTGTCTGCTTGTGTGTGTTTGCTGAGCCAGAGTTTATAGGACACATAAAAGGTGGCAGAAATTTAGGGAAACCTCTTTGTTTTATGAATCCTTAAACTCAGTCTAAACTAGCTTTTTGGCAACCCTTAAAAAGTTCCAGTTAAACAAGCTCTGAAACTGGGAAAGCCCTTCACTTCTCAGAGTTGGTCTCTTAACACGTTGCTTAGCTTGCTTTCTGGACAAAATTACACTCACTGGTCTATAAATTAGGTTCCTTCCATTATTAACATGCTTGATGTTAACAAACCTAGAAAAATCAGTAGCAATTTGTTCTCTTCTGTTGGTGTTTCAGCTGGAATAGTCACAACAGGGTAAGAAGTAATTAAATATCCAGGTCATACTTTGGACTAGAAGTGTGTTATTTTGATTGTCCTTTACCTAACCAAACATTTCTATGTGGCTGGATCAACCTGTGTTTTCTTTTTTGTAAAGTACCTACCTCATGCAATTGGACCCTGATCTGATGTGGTCCTCTGTCTTTGGACAAAACAATACATAGTTTTATTTCTTAGGTGATTTAGCTACAGGACTTTGAATGACATTAACGGGAATTATATAATGAAGCTTCCTTTCTAGTTTCGCATACTTTCGCCTTCTCATCCAATTTGCTCAATACTCGTATTTTGAAACTATACTGTCATCACAGTAGTGATATAATGCAATACAGGTGTCACTGCTACCATATCCCTAGTCTAGAGTTACAACATTTTATTATTATGAATTACTGATATAATAAATATGCATTTTTTGTTAGATTGCAAGGTTCAGTAAGTGTGTATTAATCTGCTTGATGCAAAACCAGCTTCAACAGCCACGGAAGAAGTGGCCAGGTAAAAGCCTTTCACTTAGTGGCAGAAGTTCTCTATCTATCCTGAGAATATCTGTTGCAGAGACAAGAGATGGTGCAAATATTTTCACAGCATTGCCCACACGTCTGTCTTGGTTATGCTAACCTTTAAAGGAGGGAAAATAGAGAAGTTACTTATGGTTCCATATAATCCTTGACCTCTCAAGAGCCTGACACTAAGGGATTTAATTAGTGATGAGTACAGTGGTAGTCTGAGCGATTCATTCCCATGTATTCAAATCTAACAATTCATACAGAGAAATAAGAATTACATCCATTTCTCTCTGCTTTAGCTTCCTTCAGGCTAGATTTTTAATTTACTTGCCTAAGAATAAAAGGCCTGTGAATTATTCTGTGTCAGTGAGCAATCAGTTGGGCTGTGTGTCTGTCCATCCACCTTGGTCAACGTCTTCTGAACTCATAAGAATTTCAACTAAAGTGGCAAACAGGGGGAGGTCACAAAAATAAACAACAAGTTTTGTGTTTGGACAGACAAAGACGACTTTTTTAGTGGATTTGTAAGGTTCCTGTGAAAATATATGGGAAAGAATTCTCACAGTGGGAAAAGATTCAAGCAGACTTTGCAGTTGACCATAAGATGCAAGGCTGGAGGAAACCAAGCTTCATTAGTTCTAGAACTGGTGCTTGTTTTTCTTTCTCAGTCTCACTGTGGGAAATGTCAGTTACTGACAGATACAAAGAGCTTGACTCTTAGGAATGTGGATGTTATCATCTCTTATCTGCTGCTCACTGGGAGCCCTACCTGTGGAACACAATGGTGAATGCAAAATGGATAAGCACAACAAAGTCCAATTGTATTCATTCAGATGAAGTATTAGTGCTTGCATGTCAGTTTTAATCTGTTAGGGACTCAGGCCCTTCCATCTACTCTAAGTATATATTTTTAGGATATCCTACAAATGTTGAATAATCTTCACAATTTCATGGAAGAAAGGCCATGATGTCAGAATCAAAATTATTCACTTCCCAATAATGGACAAATCACCCTTCATGGTGGTCAGTATGACTGTGGTTGGTCAGTGTTTTCTTAACAATTCAGCATTGCATTTTTATCCTGTTCCCTTTTGTGCAGAGGTGCAAGAGATGGAAGGTGACACACTCAACATGCAAGCATTACTCCAGCAGGAATGACTTTCCATTCGTGTATCTTCTGCAAGCGGTTGAATCACTGCCTAATTTTTGTGCCCCAGAACATGTTCAGACAGCAATAATTCAAACAAATGTTTGACCACCAGCTGTCGCTGAGACCAGTTTTCAAGAGTCAAGGGGGTTCTGTCTGGAGAACTAACTTTCTGCCCACTTAAAACCAGGTGGTTTTCCCCTCACAAGGGTAGTGTTTCAGAGGGATAAGACACTGTGAGGAAACTAGCTGTATGCAAAGGTTATTCTCATCTCATGCTCGTATTTCACTTACTTTAGAAAACTCCCTATAGCTTCTTCCAGGCCTTCTGAGCTTTCAGTATCGTTTCCAGAAATCAAGATGTGGGAAAAAAAAATTACTTGCTTTTTACAAAGTGTTTCAGGAATGAATTGAATATGCAGCTCCTTCAAGAGTCCCAAGGGCAGCTTCTGGTGACCTGGGCCAGGTGGTGCTGCCTGTGGCTGCCCGGGCTCCTGCTGGCAGGGCATTCAGGGCAGAATCTCCAAAACTGACAGCTGGAGATTCCCAGAGGAGGGGCAGTTTCTTTTAATTCAGTCACAGCACTGGAGGAACGAGGGGGACGGTTGCGCAGAGACTCTTTTGAGGCTGTGGGGCTGTGCTGGGAACTCTGAAAGAGGACTTTATTGGGAGCTGCAGAAAAAGCACCAGAGATTATTTTTAAAAATTATTTTTATTTTAAATCTTTATTCCTTTTGAAATGTGAGTCACCCTGAATTTGAAGCTGTCTCACAGTTTGAGCCACTACAATAATAACAGGGCAGGTTACCATAGGTCTCCTAGCACTGAAGGTGTACAGCTAGTATGTAATCATATAGCTGGCTGAAAGTCATTTTTACATGAATTTGGGACAACCAGGTTACTTTAGGTCATTATGGCAGTCATTCTGGGCCTGTAAATGGTATAGTTAAACCAGTGGATACTATTTTTTCTATTAATCTTCCTAGAAAAGCCTTTGTAATCCTAATTTGCTAAACCATTAGGGTAAAGGCAGATTACAGTTAAAGCTGGTTTACTGACTTTACTCGCCTTGGTTTTACCCAGCACAGATTTCTTCTGTTAGGTGTCATCTAACGTCTGTGTCTGTAGCTGGAGTAATTACTTCCCTCGGTGGTCTTTCTAAGATGTTTTCTGACATTTAGGCCTGAGCAACCTTATCTTACTGTGAAGTTAGATTCAGCTTCAGAGTTGGCCCGGGACTGCACCGCAGGTTGGACCAGGGATGCTCCAGAGTTACCTGTGTTTCCAACCTGCTCCCTCTCGCTGCATCAAACTGCTTCACAAGCCCCGTTTAGTCACAGTTACACAGCGTGCTGCAGTGGAGCAGGGAGAGCATCCCATCTGTGATGCTTAAATCTTCTTCCACCCCTTCACGGGTCTGTTTTGAGTTATGCCATCCCGCACAGACCCCGCCGTTGCCCCTCTGGCCGTGACCACACTGCCCTCAGCTTTTCCTGGTGCTTCCGTGGGTCAGCCGCAAGCTACAAGTCCCATGTCGCCACAGTGGGCGATGCTGGATTAGCAGTTGGCTCTGGACAGTGCAGGTGACGAGCCTGGTGGCTCCTAGGAGCCGAGGGGCAGCAGCAAGGACAGGCTCCCGTGCGCCACGGCGCCTCTTCTCGTCTTACTCACAAGAACCCTATTTTTGCACCTGCTCCATTTGTTCCTCGGCTTCCAGCGGCGGACAAACAGACCCCTTCTGACTTTTTCACTGCAGCCTCCTGGGACTCACGGCCAAAGCAGGGCCCCGCCGCTGTGCCAGCAGAGGCAGGGCTTGCCCGCTCGACCCTCCCCC
>NW_020799098.1:12092072-12099793 GCF_003259725.1 Athene cunicularia | reverse complement strand
TGTATATATATATATATATATATATATATATATATATATATATATATGTGTATATATATATATATATATATATATATATTTTAAATAAGTGGAAGAAATACATTAAGCCAAATGGAAGAAGGATGGGCTTAAAGGCTTTGGAGAGAATTTTGCTGCCTGTATGTATGTCAGATTAAACAATTGAAAATAAGTATCTGATCCAAAACATATTTAAGGTAGTCTTGAATTTTAGTTTTTTTTTAATATAGGTAGGTAGTGTTTGGAGGTAGGAACGCTAAGATCTAGTGCTTTTCAAACCTGGCACCTTACCCTTTGTTCTTAAATCCATGGCAAATCTTGCCTCAGCCTTGAGCCATGAAGTGCTGTTCTGTCCCAGACACACTGCAGTCAAGAGAAGGACTGTCATTCCTAACACTGGGGTTTCGGATCCAGCCCTGCGAACCTCTGGAGGCACTAAGCAATCTTAAAGTGTCACCACCCACATTTGGCACCTCATTGGAGGTACTCAGCACTTTGTAAACCAAGGAGCTAAACTAGTTCCTTTACCCTTTACAGCTGCCTGGCTGAAAAATTTGACAGTGATGAGCTCCAGATGACCGTATATCCTCTTAAACACCTCACCTAGTAAAATAAATAAATTAAAAAAAAGAAGAAATATGCAGTGGGATTACTGCTTTGAGCTCTGTGATGGAGAGACAAATAACCATGAAAGCTGAGGGGGCAGCTGCTTCTCTGAGGGATGTTCACCTGCATGAATAGTTCATTGAAGGTGCCACCATGGAATACTCATATGTGTGGATCAAGGGCAAATAAATAAATTTGAAAGGGGCAGAGGTTAGGTTGATGTGCACATGGAGCTTTTAAAAATTTATTTACATCTTGTAAATCCTCCTGTGCTGCAGTAATAGGAGTATGTCATTTTTGGTTGCATGAGATGTCTTAAAAGAAACTAAGGAGGCTATAAATTAAATCCTTTCTCCTTCCCCTTCTTTTCTGTACTGTACAAGTCTGACACGTACTTTATTATCATCTCATAATGCTACTGGTTTTGTGAATTAGGAAGAAGGTGGATTTGATAGCATGGCAGAGTATATGGTTGCACTGATGGTAAAGTGAGCTTGAATAACTGGAAAGATCATCTGTACAGTTCCTTGCCTTGTCAAGAGAGAGCTGTGCAGGGAGGTATGCAAATTGCTTCCTGTTTTGTGTCCTCATTACTTTTATTTTGTATTCTAATAATTAATTATTTATAAATTCCATAAACAATAGGCCTGTCTCTGACCTTTCTTGACAGTGGCATGTATAGTTAAAACCATCGGTAGTGATGCAAGTCTTGCAAAGCTAGTCCTTGTATCAAGAGTGTACAGAATTCCTACAATTAGTATTTTTGCTCTCTGTCCCCTATGCCCACGGAAATCTGTTGTGCACTATTACTTTCAAACAAAGGCTCATGCAAGTGGAACTAATTTCCTTTCCAGTCTTAAAATATCATAAACTGAAGACATGACAGGTGGGTGGTGCAGTGCACCATTTACTCTGGTAAGGGCTAGTGATCGACATTTGTGTAACTGATAAATAACATGGAGTTGTGCATCGGAGTATATATAGGCAGCATGCTGACTGAATAGCCTCTTACTGTGTTAAGCTGAATATGTATGTTCCCAGATTTACTAAAAAGACACTATCCTTTCTGATTTGGGGAAAAATAGTCAATTGATGACAGCTTTTAAAAATCCTACTTTTCCTTAGAATATTTTTTTTTTTTTTTTTTTTTTTTTTTTTTTTTTTTTTGTGCTAGACAAACAACTTTCTTTGACAGACTAATGTTCTTTTTGACCATTATGGAGAATTCCCATTGTTCATTTATACTATCTGATTTAAGAAAAAATCAAGACCAAGCCAGAAATATGGGGAGAATGAGACTCATATTCGCAACTGATTTTGATTCATGGGCTACTCTTCTTGCTGTGTGCAGACTGCTAAAGTGTTGTGAACAGGACTTTGGCCAACTAGTTCTAAGTCTGCAGTTTCATGGTGTCAATATTTCCTTTTTTTGTTTGTTGTCAGAATATTAAAGCCATGCAGGCACTTATTTGTCCTTATTTGATGTCATGATCCTTCATAAACTTGTTGCTCTTTGTTATGGAAAATAAATATAAATACGTACAATTTTTTTCCAGACATAATATTCAGCAGCACCTTATCAGAAAGGAAGGTTTATTGCACATGTGCAGAAATTGCTATGCACAAAAACTTTAGCTGATCCAGACTTTTCTGTATTTGATATAGAGATACTTTGTTTAATTTAAAAAATATTACTATTTGAAATACAGTTTCATCATATATGATTTATACAGCCCAGTGATCACTAAATGTATTCTTCTGGCACATATTTTATTTAATTGGTTTTCTGTTTTGTTCAGTTTGCAATAAATTTTGCTGAGGGGATCTATAAAAGGCATTGACTTCAATATTACTATAGCAGTATCTGTAAGAATAAATTTAATTATCTGTCCAAACTGGGCAAAAGTCCATTTATGGTAAGGTTCTGGTGCTGTTTCTCCAGAATAGCCAGACTACTTTTTATGAAATTGAAAGGGAGCATGGGGTCAAAAATCCTGACGTCTCAGACCTTTGATAAATGGCAGATATATTGCAAAGTGAAAGGCAGATTTCCCATAGGGAGGTTTTTTTGGGGGGTTGTTTTTAAATGCCTTAAGATGGTAGTGTGATAAAAAACAAACAGAAACCAAACCCAATAATCATATTTGAATGGAACAGCAGAATCTCACATGGAAAGCAGAATGATTTTAATCCGACTGAACTAATTTTTTTTTTTTTTTTTTTTTTTTTTTTTCCCATCTTTGTTTGTTTGTTTGTTTTGTTTTTATGGTATAAAGTTTATGGCTTCATCTATTTGCTTCTACCAGCCTCTGTTTTCCCTTTCTTCCAGCCCTACAGCTTGCTAGTCACCTTGCTGCCTGCTGAGCTATCTCCACATTTCTGCAAATTCTAGCTGCTAAAGAGAGAGCACCTCTCCTCATCCCCTAAGTAGACACTTAAAATTGATACATAGTTTAATTAGTAAGCGTGTGTTTCAAACATGTTTAAAAGTCGTCTTCCATGTGCAGCCCTCCACACCTGCGGTCATACCTGGTTTTACCTGGTTTGCTGGTTTAACTGGCATCGCCTGGATTGCTTAGGAGCAAGCTACTAGCAGCCTTAGCAGGAATAGGTACTGCTGTGCTGACACTGGAACGAGCTCAGAGACTTTAAGTCTAGGAGGGAAATTTAGCAATGAACACTAAAGACAGACACCAGATTGACATCCTAGCTCTGATACTGCTGATATGCATGATAAACCAAATCTGGCTTAATACCAATCATTAGGTACGTGTTTAGGCTCTTGATAGCAGGTTCATGTATCACAGTGGGAACATAATGCATTCTTCCCAAGCTTTACAGTGTTAGGAATCTACTGATACAGATCTTTGAGGAAAGAAATGAGGACATCCCTTTTGAGTTTATTAAAATTCAATAGACTAATAGATTCTTTCTGAATGAACAGAAGGGGAAAATGATGAGCTTTTCAGAAAAACTGTAATTGTTCTGCGAAAATGTGAAGTTCTGTGAGGTGTGTACAGATTTATGAATTTAAAACATGAAACTGCCTAGATTACGGAAGTTTTTATGCCAAGCCCTTTGTCCAAGTAAAATATTTTCATAGAATCATTTTGGTTGTGAAAGACCTGTAAGATCATTGAGTCCAACCGTAAACCTAACACTGCCAAGTGCACCAACGCTGCCAAGTCTGCTACAGTCCTGTCAATTAAGACCAAAGTATGTTAGCATAAGGGGAAATATTCTGCAGTACAATGCAAGTGAGATCCTTCTAGTTCCTGAAAGCACAAATTAATTGAAGCACAAGCTGAAAGTATAGGTTGAAAGTAGTCTGTAGTATATGACTGCTTGCCATAGCTCAGGACGAAACTTGATGACCGGCAACATTCCTTCGGCATTTTTATTCCCATAGTCTCACATTCTTTACCAAACATTCCCATCGCCAACCCCCTGCCCCAGTAATAATAATTTAAAACCCTAACAAATCACCAATGACAAAACCACTTTAAAAAGAAATAATGGATGGGATCTTTTGTCATGCCTAACTTCAGCCTTCAGGTCTGTGTTTGGACTTCTGCAGTGAGAAGGAGGTGGTGATGGTTCCTGGATTGATCTCTCCCCTGACAATCTTAACATCTGTACTTGAGAAAGCTTGGATGAGTTGACTTCTGAAAACATGTATCTCTCTCTCTGCTTATTGTAGAGGGGCCTAGATGACAAACTTTGATAAAACACAGAATTAATTTAAAGTTATCCCTAACCCAAATCCATGGAGTTTGTTGCTGCTGCAGTTATTTCCTACCTTACTTATTGTAGCATGGCAGTTAGAGATTCAGTTATGGATTAAGACTCTGTTGTGGTAGATATTGTACAACCCCAATGCAAAAATACAAGTGCAGCTCTCAAGATTTTATGATTACAGTTCTGCCTGCATACACCCCTGAGAAGTAGAATTCTATGTCTAAAGGATGTACATTGACAGAAATGACACAAAGGTCCAAATTTCAGTCCAAGGGATGCTCCAACAGCTGTTTAAGTATTTTTTTTTTCTAATGACTTGGAATATTAATACATAAGCAGTCATTGGGACAAGGCCTAAAATTTCCTGAGTTGAGAAATGTGTGCACTCTGTGTGTATGTATGTAGGTATGTTTTTCTGTCTCTCTCTCTTTTGTACAAACCACTAGATATGCAATGTGTCAAGAAAAAGTGGAACAGTTTTAGCAGTAAGGATTGTGAGTCTCTGTTCTGGCAGGAGATGTGTATTTCAACTATTCATGCAGAAGGGGCAATTAGACGCTTTTGCTGGGTGAGCACTCTAGCCCCACTGCTGTCGTGCAAGGGTGAGGAGGGCAGTGTCACCTCCTGCGCAAAGCCGTGTTTCAAAGGGAGCTGCCACTGCGTGCTGTGAAATGCTCAGTGTCGTAGGCGTGTGCTGGCATATCTGCTGGAGTCACTGGCTTTGGTATGATGAGTGAAGTGCTGTGTTTATGGATCCTATTGTATTTCATCAGGCCTGTTGTGGAAAGAGGATTGATGCTGAGACGCGGCTGTCTTGCAGGACTGAGAGCGTGCATGCCACCCTTGGCAGAGCTGGTGATGCTCTGCGCTGCCCCGTCACTGCGTCTGCGAGCTCTGAAGCAGAGTTGGGGTATTCATGGTGATACCTTGGGGAAATTTGAGGCTCGACCAGAGGTAAAGCATGAGGTTCTGAATGGACAGCTGTCGGGTTAAATTAAAGCTATGGGGTACTGAGGAACTTTGCCATTTACCTCACCAGTATCCTCTGAGATTGCACTTGCATTATATAGGTGATTTTGTGCCTCAGTTTCCTACCTGCAGTTTGAGAATAATGGTACTTCCCTATGTCTTCAGATTGCTGTTGCTCTAAATAAGATGTGCACTTTGATATTAAAGTAACGGTTATCACCATAACACCTAAAAGAGGCGGGACCGTGGAAAATCACATCTATGGTTTCTTTGTTCCTTTGACTGTTTCACAGCACAGTCTAGGAATTAGAGAAGAAAAGGCTCTCACGGGTCATGCAAACTTCTCTGCTTGTTCTGATGTTTGTTTTGATCAGAGCTCCTTTTAATGTGTAGTCCAGTTTAATTTAAATGCCTAGACTCTTGCATTCAAGGTCATTGAACAGACTTAAGATTATGTGACTGAAAATATTTTCAGTGAAACTTAACCTGTTATTTAACATTATTTTTTCTGTTTTCGTCTACTGGTATACTGAAATAACTGCTTCTTTCTCAGTGTTTGTACCTTTCCAACTCTTGTAGACTAGTAATTACTTCTCTGAATGACATTTATTTTGGCCTTTAAAATTTTCTTTTATAACTCACTTTTGCTAGCTCTTTAATTGCACCATCTGGATACGACAGCACTTATGTATAATAGTACCTACCTACAGTGTATTTGACTGGCACATTTTTAAAAATGTACATACATACAGAGTTTATTGTTCATTTCTGGCTTTCCTCTAATGTCTTTGTGATTATCTGTGTTTTCTAAAAAGAAAACCACAGAACAGTAAATAATTGTTGTTGTTCTTGGGCTTTTTTTAAGATAAGACATTAAATAATTTGGTCATTAGCAAAAAAAGCTAATTTCTGTGGTTTCATTTTAGTAACATTGTTGAAACTTTGTTCTAGTAGATGTATTTAATGGCCTTTTCCCCCCCATTCACTTTATGAAATTTGTTTTTTTCAAGGTCTTTGGAAGCTCATTAGAGGTATGGTAAAACTTCATGAAGTGTTGTAGAAGCGTATTTGCAAGCATCAACTACTGTGATGTGTCCTTATTCCTACTGAGCAGTAGTCCCATGTTTACTGGCCAGCATGTTCAGTCTTAGCAGATAGCAAACTACACTCTATTAAAACACAATTTTAATCACTCTTGCTGTCCCTTCTCTGCTCCCCAGACTGAAAAGTGCCACAGGGAAAGACCTATCTTCCCCCTGCATGGGTATGAGCAAGATGGGGTATACTGGGTCTCTGTTCTGAGTTGGTGGCACTTAGGTGTTTCTGTAATACCAATAAATAATAATGATGATGACTGAGGATTGAGCTTTTCCACCTGTAAATTCTAGAAGTGTGTAGCCTGGCCTCCCTAACTGAGCTACAATGAAGAAAAGTTGCTTTTCTCAGGTATTGAAGAACAGCCTGTTTATGATTAGTGCATTCCTGTTCTTGCCTCCACCAGCAATTGTCACTGCAAGACAGATGCCCAAGGGGATGGAGCTGGAGGGTTAGAAGAATGTGTTAGAATCACTCCTTGAGGTTCCATGGATGAGGCATAAAACCAGAAATAAAACAAACAAAAGCAACACATGCCAGTGACAGGTAGATTACTTTCTGGGTGCATAGAGATATCTTTGCCAATCAATTACCGCCACAAGGCAATGGGGACCCATTGGGATGTAGTGCACATACGCAGTGCTCCAACATTCAGCCTGTTACAGAGCTCATGAGGTGAACTCCAGGGAGATCGGTAGCATCACATGCCTGAGATACCCAGGGACCTGGCTGGTGATGCTGGAGACCCATAACCACATGCAATCAGGTGACACAGAAAATCTAACGCTCTTATGCGCAACTCACCTCAACCTCCAGTGTCTTCCCAGTGGGAAAGGAAGTCAAAATCAAATGAATGGTTTTCATTTGAATGAACTGCTATGTGTTTGTATGTTTGTACTTACAGGCTCTAATCTTGATGATTCTTAGCTAAATAAACCCCAGTATCCTACTCCACGACAGGTTGGTATTAACATATTTAAGTCTTATAAGTTCCCAGCTGATTTTTAGAATGATCTCCCTGTGCTCTTTTTGAGCACTTTATGGGGCCCTGTTGAGGCTAGTAAGGGTTCACATTAGATTTGGCTGCTACATATTGGTTTGCAGATACGCTACGTGAACGTCATTCCTTCTGGCCTCTCTCATTTTAGTCTTGTAAACCACAGACTTTAATTGATATGTACAGGACTTTAGAGTCTTGGGTATTGTAGTATTTCATGTAGTTAAAGCATAGAAGTAAGCAGGTATATGAATTAAAAAGCTTTCCTCTCCCAGGCTCAGATGCCCCCCCCCCCCCC
>NW_020799098.1:12074590-12092022 GCF_003259725.1 Athene cunicularia | reverse complement strand
CCCCCCCCCCCCCGCCGGCACTTGGACTTTGTCAGAATGGCAGTTTTTGATTTAGAGGGCCATTTCCTATTTTGCTAATTTGTTTGGCTTTTAATCAGTGGTTTCCTATGTTTCCCTGCCTGTTACCCAACCACATAATGGCAAGTATGTCAAAAGGTCTCAGCTGCCTTGAGAGCAGTCTTGAAATGTGCTCTTTGCCCTGAGTGAGAAGTACAAACTGAATAGGAACTATGCAAAACATCTATGTTGGGAGACAGTGGCTTTGGAGTGGGAGCTGTGTCCTGAGCACCAATGACAGACTATGGACGACTGACATTAAAGGCCCTGGTTGCCCTTGGGTGTGCTGAGGGTAGAGATTAGGAAACTGTTACTATTGGTGGTTCTGAGCTTTTCTTTCCCTCTGGATGAGGGAGGCCAATACTTGTGGAGTCAGCTGAGACCTGATCCTGTTCTTTTTGAGGTTTTCCAGCCTGATAGGAAAAACAAATATGAAAGAATCCAGAGGGTTTTTTTTCCACTCTTGTATGTGTCATCCACCAAGGTGCTGCTGAGCACTTGCAGAAGGGAGGAGTATGTGTGGATGGACCAAAAGTGCCCATATTTTTGGTGCAAGCAGCCCACTATCAATGTTTTAAATTTCTCTTGGGTCACAGATATGATTATTAAACTCTGTCTAAAGCCACTGTAAAGAAGAGAAGTGAGAAAGTATGTTGCACATCATCTGAACAGCATCTTTGTAGCTCTGTGAAATCTGCTTTGTGATTCACTGATTAAGCTGTTGGCTCCCACCAGCTTCTGCAAAGAAGGGTGCATAAGAATGCATTCCCCTGCATATAGGCTGAATCAGGCACCTCTGCTTAAAAATTGTAAGATGTAGTTCTACAAAAATGTTTTTAGTTCATAATGCAATACATATGTTCATCTTCATGCAGCATCTCTCAAGGGCTACTGTGCAGAGCAGAGGGCCACTAATAAGATCTCCTTTTCCTTCCTTCCTTCCTCTTCTTCCAACTGCTTTAAATCAGATGTTTTTTTTATAAAGTGGGCTACATTTAGGGGGCTTTGAACCTTGATATTCCTTTTAACAGTCTCATTGCTCCTGAAGAACTCTAAGAGCCAGCATTTTTAAAAATTCATTGTATAAGCACCTTGTGCCCTATGTTCCATTTCTTTATTTAAAAAACCCTCGGGAGAACAGAGGGAAATGATTGATATCAGGCTACCATATAAAATCAGTGTTAGAGCTAGGTTGTTAACAATATATTTTTTTTTAGTTTAGCTAACTGCAGAAAAGCCACTTCTTAAACTGGTATGAACTGGCACAACTTAAGAATTGAATGAAAGGCAAGCTTCTTCATCAGCGGATGGACTAGGTTCAGCTTGGTCAGTCTGCAAGCATGCAGGAATGTTTGAGCTGCTTTTGTGTGTGCTACTGAGGCAAGAGATGTTTTATGAACGCTGGAGCTGCATGAAAAGAAGACTCTCCACTTCCTGTTCGAATCAATGTCCATATTATTGTGAGGGATTACATCTTGGCTCTAATGTTCGTGACTGCGAAGAGACTGTTCCTGAAGATGGGAATATAAGGCTAGAGAAGGATATAATCTTTATTTTGTTTGCAGAAACTGCCACCAAGTCTGGTTATTACATTGCTGTATTTTGTGAAGTATATCGAGGCTCCCTGAGGGAGCAGGACTCAGTCCCGCATGATGTTTCACAGGGGTCGGTAGCTCAGAAGTCAAGCCCATTCAGATGACAGCACTGAAATTCACGTTTAGGCATAGACTGTGTGCTAGGAAATAATATAAAGAGTTCATAGTCTTTGATCCATGGTCTGTTGTATGTGGAGGGTTTGTACAAAATATGCAAGCTTTTTATTTTTTGTAGCAACTAAATGGGCTTGTATTTATTAACTGAACCTGATCGTCACAGTCACTATCCCTCAGTGAGAAACTCTGCTCCCCTTTAGGCGACTTCTGTGTCTGTCCTTTGTTTCTGTTACTTTTCTGTGTGCCTTTTTGTATGTCTCTCATTCTTCCTCCCTCCTTTCTTTTCTCTGTCTCTGTGTGTCTCCTTTGTTATTCTCCCTTCATTTCCGTCACTGTATTAAATCACCTTTCTCACCCCTGAGGGCTTAAATAGCATCATCTTCCCAGCTCCATCTGGAAAAAAAGATCTTCAAAGACATGGCCAATAATGACACAGATATGTCATCAGTTTGGGAGTTGCCATTCCAGTGAATATAGATGTTCACACTTGGTCACATGTTGTCTGCAGGCTTGGACAGATAGTGTGGCATTGCTTAAGGAAGTTTTGCGTTGATGGCCGTATCTGTAACCCTAGAGGATAGCAATAGCAGATGTTTAGAAAAACCATTGTCCCTAAAATGCATCATCTAAATTGAAACTGGCCCAGAAGCAGTGTATTTCACCTCAGGCCCCCAGCCTAAAGCTGTGACGTGGTCTCTTAAACTCACCTAGGGTGAGTTTTAGATTGGGGACATAAAGTGAAATACACTGCTTCAGTGCTTGTGGGTGAGTTTAAATGATTGTAATTAGAAGTGAAAGACTCAAAATCTCATTTCCAGTCATCCAGTTCTATAATCTGCACATGCCATCTAATAAGAATTTGTATACTACCCATCACTGGAATTACTGTGCTGCTCACCCAGGTTTAATTGAAAAATAATCATAATCAGTGTTAGATTTAATGCATAAATCATGTATTGTGAGCAAAACTAAAGTTCTGAAATATGTATTACTCTGGATTTTATTGTCAGGATTAAGTTCAGATATTAATGCACGTCATTATGATATTTGGGTGATGTCATTCTGGTATGTGATTGCCAAGTATGCCTCGTTATTACTTTTTGCAACCTATAGGCAATGAATTCTTTTTCCTTTAAACAAAATTAAATATTTACAAGCTGTTGCTTATTGCAGAAATTTAAATGAATGAAGCTTCTTTTGAAAACAAATGCAAGCTGAGGAAAGCAGAGACAGTAAATGGGTGTGAAGCTGTCATAGGAGGGAAGCTCTGCAGCTCATATTTGCAAGGTCTGTGGCTTTAGCTGAGCCTTGAAAACATGGGAGTCAAAAGCAGGAAAGCGCTCAGAACTTGGTTTCTGGCATAGCTTGTTTCTATGATGCAAGTACACTTGCTGTGCAGTCAGTACAGTTCATGGACTGTAACGAGATGAACAGATTTAGAGTGCTTTTATCTAACATGAAATTGATACTGTCTTATGGGAATGACTTCTAAGAAGAACGTAAGATTGTCTGTACTAGGCTAGACCTGTGGATATCTAGGGAAGAGCATCTGACTCAGATGAGTATTTTGTGATCCTTCACCAGGCAGCTTTTCTGACCAACAGCAATTTGTGGCTCAGGGGTCACTGTAAAACCTTTCCAGGTGCAAGAAACACACCTTGTTTATAAATATGAAAATGAGAGGGAAGATGAGCTTATATACTTAAATGCAGCAGCTAGCCAAAATGCTAGTACTGAATTTCTATTGATTACATCATCCTTTCCCCAAACCTAAATGAATTCAAATTTTGGGGTATGTTCTCTGAGTGATTTAAATTTTCTGGATTTGTAGCTACATTTTAGAATTTCAAAACCATTTCTTACTATATTGATTTAAATAGTATTTAAATTCCAACATTATATAAAATAACAAGTAGATATATCAACACATAATTTACAAAGTACTTTTCTACTGTGTTTCTCACCAGTTTGGGAAGTATAAAAGGCACTATTTCTCTTGAGTGAATGCTGCTTCTAGAAAGATGCATGGCAAAAGTAGTTTTTAGTGTTTTGTTAATTTTTTTTTATATGGAATCTATTAAAGAATCTTTTTAGAAGTGTTGGATGATGGTACTGTCATATGAAAAAGTACTAAGTATCCTGAATGTTTTCCTTGGTTATTTAAAGTTGAGTAAATGTTCGTTAAATAGACAACCTCATCTGAGCCAGGATTAATTTTAAATTCAAACCATTATTCTCTTGGTATATAACCAATACAGTTTATGCTCTTATCAACAAGTGAGTCTCATTTTTAATTTATGAAAGTTTACCTGAGAGTATTCAAATGTCTCACCCTTTCCAAGTATTAAAAAATGCCTTTGATGTCTCAGTGTTTGACTTTAACACAGCTGATCTTCTGGTGTGCTGTATAATAAAGTTGTTTTGATACATACAAGAAATTCTGCTTGTTCGTTCCAAGTTTGCATGGCATAATTAAGCTAGGTTTTTGTTCAGTAAAAATTGGTGATTCTGTTAAAGTGAAAACAAATCCTTTTCTCTTAAGTTGCTTTAAGGCCAATTATTAAACAGGCACAGTCATGTTTCTTAGATTTTAAGAAGTGCTGAAGATGAATTTTGAAAGTCTTTCTCATTCTTATTTACAACTAGTTCATGATTTTAAATAAAAATTTATAGTGCTTTCTTTTAATTTTTAATACTGGATTGAAGAATATCAATAAAAACATTCAATTACAGTGGACTGTCTATATACTCCACAGGAACTCATGCTGTGATTTGATTTCTCAGCTAGAGTAAAGCAGCACCATTTCATTGACTTAAATTTCACCCATTATGGAAGGATTCTTAGCTTCGATTTCTCTCACAGTTAGGAGAATGTTCACAGTAATGGAAAAGAAAAAATGCAGAAGCCTATAAAATGGAAAAAAAAGTAAACAGGTAATATTACAAAAATTATATTTTAAATGTTGAATTCCAGACTGTTCTTTCTTACCGATTTTCCTCTTCATGTTTTTTCCTAGTCATTTCTATATTACCAAGTTTATCTAGAAAGACCAAGCTTGTTAGCTCAAGCAGAGGTTTGTTGGCTTTTGCCTTTCTTTGTCTTCTTACTCTTAGTCCTCTACCTTCCTTTCTATGGTTTGGTTAATTTAATCTTTTGATCTGCTCTATTGGTTTGTTCAGCATGACTAGGGTTAGAATGTTGCATATGGAAGGCAAATCAGCTGAAGGAAACTAATATCCTGATCAGTTTACCATCACTGCAGATAGAGAGAAAGCAGCTGGCACGAGTGAATTGATTTCTGCATCAATCTCCTTGCACAGGCAATTAGTTCAACAGAGAGAAATGAGACCTGAGTCCTTATCACTTTCCTGTTGTAGAAGGCTCCCTATATCAGAGTCTCCTTCTGAATTCACTGATGTACGCTGCTATCACTTAGCTATGAGAGCAATGGTACTCCATGCAGTATTACTCAACCCAAAGCCTCTAAAAGGCAACAGCAGCCTTCAGTGTGGTTTGGATCAGATCCTTGGGCTAGTGCTACAACCATACTAGTCAGTCACCATATTAGTTAAGAGGTATTTAAGCCCCAAAAGCATTCTGAGGGATATCTCATCTCTCATTGATAACAGCATGAGGCTCATCCCAATAACAAAGCAGGACCAATTTAATTTTTAATTTTTTAGTATACCCAGCTGCTCTGTGTAATTTCTGAATCATGTGCATGCCAATAATTCTGAAGAATGACATACAGTTTTAGTAGGCATCATGATTATATCTACATGGGGAAAAAAACATGGTGTTTTCATTCTCCTCCCTTACTTTTTTTGGTGAAGGAACAGTAGTGCAGCAAAGCAGGTCTGTCTTATAATAAAAATTTTCAGGGCACTATACCGTAAAACATAGGTAATAGCTTAAATAGTCAAGTTAAAGAGAAAATAATTAGAAAGCTAATTTGGATTCACCCTTCCCTATTACCACTTAAAGATGTTGACTGTAGAGTTCTGTTACTGCTTCATTTAGCTTGACTATTGCAATGACCTAACTCCTTGTGTGTCAGACCGTTCTTGTTCAGATATGAAGTAGGGTTTTTGTGTTGCTGGATCCGAGCACATAGCACTTGTGGGTTTTCTGATACTGTGGAATTAGGAGCAAATAAGCTGACATTGGCTTACACAAGGGAACCGACTTGCTCTGCTTTGGTCCCTAAGGTGTCATTGATTCTATTTGCATTACATGGTCAAATATTTGTATGTAGTATCATTGAGGCTAACGAAAGGTTGTCATAAGGCAGTGTTTATGTCACAAATTGTGACATTTACTTGTTGATAGGATAGTATAATGTCAGCATGTTGTGGTGCAAATGTCATCATTTTGTGATGTGACAAATTGTCCCTAAGGATAGACTTTTTAAGAGACCTTAACGGACGCTGAAAAAATGAATAGGTTTAGACTGATTTTATTTGTGTCATATTTAGGAACAGTCAGAAGTTTAGAAAACAAAGCTTGCAGCAATTTGTATCCCTTTTCTTTCTTGAAGGGTCTTTGCTAATGTCACAAACTTTAGTCATTATATACATGATGCTTACTTAGCAGGCAAATTTGTTGACTCATCATGCTTCAAGGCAACTCCAGAGATGACAATTCTTCAGTAGCTAACGTGTTTAATTGGACCATTCTTCATTTGTAGCAGACTGAATTTTCCTATTATAACCACAAAATAGTAGGAGAATTTGGAAAGTTTCCAGTCTGTCAAAACTTAAGTGCAATAGGAAGTAAGATAATTTTGTTTGTGTTTGTTCTGTCCTTCATTCAAACCTTGTTAGAGGCAATTGTGAAGCATACTAAGCATGCTGCTCATACCTTATCTACAAGGCAAATTCAGCAGGCATGGCTGTGCTTTGTTAACACAACTAAACTGAACCAGAAGTATCTTTGGTATTGCAGTGTATTCCTGGGCAGCTTCCATGTATGGCCGAGACATACTGTAAGAAATCGAAGGAGAGGATGTTCAATAGTTTCCAGAAGGCATTTCAAATAAAATTAGGACGTGTAACTTGCACTGAAATCGAAGCCTTTGAGAATGTTGATCAGATTTCTTAAATATAAAGGGAATATTCTAGCAAGAACTCAAGGCTGCAGTTTTTTCTGTGGAAATAGTAGATTTCTGCTTCTGTATCAATAGACGGAATTTTTTTTTTTTTTTTTTTTTTTCCCAAGCACAGAATAATTAAATCATAAATTTACTCTTCAGGTGAGATGTTTCTGTTTTGCATGGTGAATTTTGATCTTAGACAGGCCTACTCATACGTCAGGGTGGTGGCAGCATGCTGGCTTACTCTGTTAAACATGGGTCAGAAAAGCAACATGTAATAGCACTAGTGGGCAGTATCCTGATCTCTTCCCAAAGAGTTGTGTGCTCATTCTAAGCTGGACTTTGAATAAGTGATTTTGTATGAAACTGCTTTCCACTTGATTTGGAAAAAAGTTCTAATGAAATTTGTGCTTTCCAAGTCTGTATGTTCTCAACTTTGTGTTCTCACAGAAATTCAATTTTGTGTATGTGCTGTATGTGAAACTATATATGCAGGTGGTTTCAGGCACCTACTCTGCCTGCATAGTTTGTAGATTTAATACAGAAGTTGAGCTGCTGTTTTTTGAAAACACAGATAAATATAAATAAAATACAGTGTGTTCTCTTGTAAAATTTTCTAAGTGGGTCTGGGATGAGCAGTCCCTGGGTGACTCTGCCCCAGGAGCTGGGGGAAGCCTGTTCACTTATGTCAACTGTAACTATGGCGCTACTCTCAGAGAACTATGCTCATGCAGATTCTTCTTGCTATACTTGGCCAATATTGAGCTAATGCTCCATGATTACACCAGCCTATAACTTGCTGCTAAAGAAGAGAAATTGAATAAAAGAAAAATAGTGTTTGATGGAAATGAACAGTGTTGAACAAACTTTGAACAACTTTCTAATCAAGATATTTGGACATCGGGTACATTTTCCAAACCATTTGGTCTGGAACTGATCCAAAGCCAATCTTTCTCTTGAGCAAATTCCTAAAGTAGGACATTTTTGCTCAGATTACCAATAGCGTAAGCCTCTGTTTCCGTAGTTTCTGTGTCCGTTCAAAGACAGACTCCTGATGAGTTGTGATTTCTCTACAGAGGACTGTCAGTTCTCTGATGCAGTTCCTGCAGAAATGGCAAACAAGGTGGGTCCAGTTGTTTTTGTATCTCTTGGGTTTCAGGAGAACCACTTCTGGTTTGTGGGGCTGTCAGAGGCTTTCTGTTCAACCTTGAGCAGGTAACTTGAATCTTTCTGTATCTGTCACATACGGAAAGTCCTGTTCCGCCTCTTCAGTTATAAGGGCCACATCAAAGATCATGAAGTGTTTGGATACTTGGGAAATTTTTGTGATCATGTTACCATAGGTAAACAAGGGAAAAGAGAGGCAAACTACACAGGAAAGTTATGGTTTTGATGTTAGTCTGATATAAAAGAATCTCATTTTACAGCCCCTTATCCAGAGCTTTCATGTGGCTTTACATCCTACATAATGCTGCTTTTAAATGCTGTCCTGTAAAAACACTAGAGCATTATGAATGATTTTTCATTTTTAATGCCCCATACTTGCATTAGTGAAATATGCTTCTTACCAGGCCGCTTTTTATTTTGATATATATTATTTTCTTTCATAATAACATCTACTTAAAAAATCGTTGGGAACTTTTACCTTCCTTAAAGAATGTTTGGGATTTTTAGAATTCTTTTTCTCAACTATATGTTTTTTTTAATTTTAATTTGATAAGAGTTATAAATTTCTTAGAGTCATTGCATACATAATAATTTGAAATATGTCTGGCATTAGTTCTGTAAAAACAATCTGGATGTTCTCTGATCTGGATCTACAGAGCCATAAAATATATATGGCACTGTATTAAATTTTATAATGCTCATTACTTTAGTGTTGTACCTGTTGGGTAGAAAATCGCTGAAGCGGGTGAAGAGTACTGCTCTTTGAGCAGCAGAAATATTAGGAGTGCTTTTACATGGCCTGTTCTAGATATGAGTTTCACTGCAGGGTTCAGCAAAGAAATAATTAGTATTTAAACTGTTTGCAAAGGAATATGACTATTGCTCCAGAGCAGAAGAATTACAAATCAGTGGAGCACTGCAGAATTTTCCTTTGGGCTAAAATAATTGCCATATGAGGTCTTCAGGATATAATGAGGGATATCTGTGTTCTAGCACAGTGAGCTTAAAACTCGATATAGTAGGACCCTGGTTTAATTCCTGATTCTTTCACATGACTGTCATTGTAATTTGGGGCAATGCTCTTTGTTCCTGTTCCAGTTGTTAGAGCTGTATTAATAATGTAATCTCTGTGTCTTTAAAATTAAGTGTGCCTTCATATTTAGTTAATTTCAGGGTCAATTGTTAAGCTACTTAGACAACAAATTTAACCTACCTGCTTTGTAATCACTGTAATTGGTACTCTGGAAGGCCTGGAATCTACATGCATGTCATACAACATGGACCACTGTACTCCAGCAATGAGCTCCGAAAGGTTAAATATTTGGATGGTGTTAGCTAACCTTCTGCTTATGATTATAGCCCTAAAACCCTTCAGTATTTTCCTTGATATCTTTCTATTTTTGAAAGGGATTTTAATTTGTGATCTGTAGAAAATGCATTTATTTAATGGGCATTGCATTAGCATCGCTAATGGTCATGGTTTTAGCTTCAAAGGATACCTGCTTTGAAAATTCCTGCAGAATGGTGAAAGTGCCACCATTCACTTGGGAGTGTCTAAGAGAAAGTCATGTTAATGTTTTAATTTTAGAATATGTTGTCATAGTGTTCCACTTCCATTACTGAAATGTGAGTTGTTTGGTCTCAGTAGAGATGCACAGGACATGAAACAATCCTGTAAGTATTGTGGTACAAAGCTATAAGAAAACATGGAAGTTTGTGGTGGGTGTATAATCCCCAGCTCAGTTTTGCTTGATAAGGGCTTGTGTAGGTTTTGGATGTAAGCAACTTCTGAGTGTAGAAAGTGTCATGCATGGCCCATTTATGTGAGTGAGCCAGGTTCACCTGTTTATTATATGGCTTTAGATGCTTTGCAATATGCTGATTTTGCATTCTCCCAGGTTAGAGCCCTCTTAAACCAGGATTGTTTTTAAGTTGGCTCATTTCAGTGTACTGGTGCATGGTGCAGCTCTGCGACCATTTCACTGACTCAACTGAGAGGGCATCGGACACAGGCAAGGGGCTGAGAACAAGTGGCCAGAGCAGTAGGGAAACAGCAACTTTGGGAAGCAGCGTCACTGCTAAATCTGTGTATTGTGAGGCAGGTTCCTTAATATGTAGTTTGCTACCTATTTCTCTGTACAGCAGTGCTGTCTTAAGCAGCCACAGAGTATTTCCAGGTCCGTACAAACCCTCTCAGCTGGTGTCAGTGTAGTTGCTTGTGAAGAACTGAACTGGAGAATTGATTGTGATAAGAAGAACATGGACAGCTGGGTTAGACCATTTTCTTCAATGTCTGATTTAAATCTGCCTTGCTTCAGTTTACTTTCCCTATCCACTAGCAATATGGAGGAAAGTTTATTCCCTGTCTCTTTTCATCAAGCTTTAATATATCTGAAAGCCTTTATTATGCTTCTCCCATGTCTTGCATTGTTTAGATTTAATAACCTCAGCTTTGTCATCCTTCCCTTGTTGCTCACTTGATGCTGCTTTTCTAAACCTCTCATCATTTTTACTGCATTCTTCCAGGCTGTGTCTAATTAATCCACATTAGTCCTGTGATGCTCTGCCATGAACATGCTCTTCCAAGTGAGGTCTTCAGGCTGGAGTAGAAGTTTTCTTTCTGAGACTCACAGTTTGCATGTGTCTTGCAGCCTCTTTATCCATTACCTTATGCTGCCATGCTGCTATGGTGACATTACTGTCTCATGATTCATTAACACTCCCAACTCTTCTTTTGCTGAGTGTGCTTTGCTCTTGCCTTTTCTAATTATGTGCACTTTAATATTTATACTCATTGACTGCCATCATTCTTTCTCTGCCATTTGTGATTTTTTTTTCAATTTGTGAAGATCACTTTGAGTTCTCATCCTGTACCTCAGTCTGTATGTTTCAGTTTGGTTCATCCTCAGATTTAATAAGCATAACCACACAGATGTTAAATAATACCAGACTGTGGACGTGTTCCCTTGCAAACCCACTTGATAGGTGGGGTATTTGTTGCCTCTCTGTTATCCCTGAGGCCTGTTAATTTGCTGTATGAGGGAATTAGATAATTTTGATAGTATTTGCTTTTGAGAATTTCAAATTGGACTTCACAAATTGCTTGCACACAGTTTATTTAGTGATAGTTTCTAGAATTTTTCTGGGGATTGAAGCTATACTGATTAGTTGGTGCTTTTCAGACTCCTTCTACCCCATCCTCTTTTTATAAAACTAAGTTCAATGTGTGTCCTTTTCTGGTCATCTGACAGTTTCCATTAGTTCTTTAAGAAATTAGTGAAACAGTGTCAAAGGTTATGGAAATGTTTGAGAATCTGAAGATGATGTTCATCTCCACCTTATCTACCAGTATGCTTTTTTTGCCTTGTTCTTTGTTAAAATACCACCTAAATCCTTTCACCTTTCTCCATCTCCAGGCACCAGTTACTTTTCAACACATTTCACTTTGCTTTAATACCTCAGTTCTTTGTGCAATTTTGTGGTAAAGCAGATGAGTGAAAAGATTTGGGTAAGAGTAGCTCTGTAGTCATTCCCCACAATGTCTTTCCTTTTGATGCTCTGAACGACACCCTCGCCCCCACATTGGAGGAATCACATGTGGAGAAGTCTGTATCCAGAAGTGACTAGCAGGAAATTTTGGTCTGCCAAACAGGCTATGTCCTGCTGTGTTCCTTTTCCAAAATATGTCTTTGCGTAGTTTTGTTCACTTTATTGGTAAACTCCATGAGTTGTATTATTTTTCTTGCTGATCAAAATAACAAAGAAAGAGATGAATCTTTTAGAAAAACACAAATTTCTATATTTCTGTGGCTTTTACTTCATGTGGCAAACTCTGCTTTGAATTAGTGCATCTGCTTTAAAGCCTGCATAGTGTCATTGGGTTTTGCATGCCATTGCCTGGATGTTCTTCCACACTGGCATATGGGCACACAGCATATGGCCTCCCACACCTCCTCCCACCTCTGTTTCACTGCACTTTTACTGCTGGGCATTCTCTTGGTCATCTGTAATTTGTTTTTTCTTTATTTCTTCTTTTTATTTTCCTGACACTGCTAGCAATTTCTTTCTCTCTTCCTCCACATTCTTAATTCTTCAACCTGCATGAGCTTCATAATACATTTCTGGATTATAGACATTTATAGGTAAATTTTGTATGAGCAAAATACACAACTGGTAAAAATAAGTTCTGTTAAAATCAGGGAAGTATCAGAAGCTCTGTGTGCATGTATGTGTACATACTTATGTCTCACTTGAAATACTTTGTAGGTTAACCTCTCATTTATGTTCTCCCCAGAAAATCATTTCCATGTTTACAAATAATGACCTCTGTTGCCTTGCTTCTAAGTTTACTTTTCCCTGTCCCTTTGCCCATGTGGCCAGTGTGAAATCTATGCTTCTGGAATAGTACCTTGCATGTAACTTAGTAGAATTTTGATTTTGATCTTGGAGTAGGACATATAGGTGCTACGGTAAAGCAGGTAATAATATTCAGCAGATGTTAATGCATTAAACATAGGAGTTCAGAGGCAGGCTTCTCACTTGTATTATTATTACTGCACAGCTTTTAAGTGTCCCTGTGTTTTCCTAGGCAGATATCTGGAATTTATTGAGTGGAGTAAATTCCTTCTGGGTGTTTACAGGCAGAAGTGACAAATGTGATTTGATAACATTGACAATTACACGATTCCGTTCCTGCTGGTGAATCCAAAACAGCTTTTGAGAGCAATATGAAATTAAGTTATGACCAAGGCCAGCCACTCTGAGTTACAGTAAAACCAAGCATTTGGTTAAACCCTCAGAGCTGCACAATTTCTTACAGAGACATTCAGACAGGAGAAGAAAAATGTCAGAATGTTAATGAGCTTTATGTCTACAAGAATTAAACTGATTTTTCAGATAAACAGAAGTGCATAGCTTGCTGAACAGAACAAAGAAGAAATATTATTGGTGCTCATACCAAGCTGTCACTGCAGTCCGTGTGATGAAGCTGTTGAGGAACGTCTTTTGAAGCGTAACCAGTAGTATAGGGGGTACTAGTAAGCAAAGTGTGTCTGCTGTGCACACAGAAATGGTGTGGCAGTTACAACATTAGATGATTGTTTCTGGTACAGTTCATGTGTAGCAAAATGCCCCACTGTCTTGTGTGCTCTACATTGCAAGCTGGGTAGGTTTCATAGACTACTAATGGCATTTGTGTAGGTAGAAGATGACTGAAACTGGGCAGGGCTTGCACTAAGTGTGAGGATACTGAAATGCTGAGTTTATGGAACCGTGTATTTCCCATGTATTTCTACAGAGGTCAGTGAAGCTGTATCAGCAGTTGTGTACACTGTCCTGGGGGACCTGTGTTGTAAAGAAGCACTAAGAGCTGTAATATGAGAATTACCACTGGTAGGATCCAAAGAATTCACTAGCTGAGGGCTGTGCAAAGCCAGTGCTCTTTAGGAGAGTGCTGAAGGAAGTCTTAGCATGTCAAAAGAGAGAGGTCCTGAGTCTTCAAAAGACATCCTGAAATACTTGGTGTTAGGTAGTTTCACTGAATATTAAAGAGGGCTCTGAATTTGACATTGTTACTGCTTGGACCATATTTTAAAATAATTTTTAAATATATACCAGTGAGTTTTTGGAGTGCATGGTGTTCTTGATGTAGGTAGAAGTAAAGGTGAAGTTCATAAGTATGTAACAAGGGCTCTGAAAATAGTTTTGGAGAGGTCTAGAAACAAAGAACAGAGGAGATTGTGCCAGTGGGAGTTGCCATTGCGATTTTAAGTCTGCCACCTCTCTGAAAGCCAGGAAGTTGAGCTCTGTGATAATGCAGGGTCATGTTGAAAGTGTGAGTATATTTAGAGATGTGGGAGTTTTGTGATGGAGCAAAGTGATACTGTGTTACGGCCATCAGGCTCAGTTTTTCACTTTGGCTTTACTAGATCCATATTTGATTTCTGAACAACTCCTGTAATCAATCTTTCTTGACCTTTGATAATCTACCTTTTATTTTCTTGTTGATCCTTTTTGTCTATTCAGACAAAACTTCAGGGACAAGGCAGTTTCTTACCATGCATTTCTGTATCACAAAACAGAGGAATCCTGAATTTGAACAGAGTTTTGAAGTTCTATAGTGCAGAGAGCGCAGTTCACCAGAAGCAGAGTTGATGCAAATTATTTTGCTTGCTGAGCTGTAGCAGATCTTTAGGAAGAGTTTACAGAGAGAGACCATTGGCTCCACTTGTCTAATAATCTATGCTTCAGTAGTTTGTGATCTCACATATGTTCTGCTTCAGGCTAGATAATTAGTATTGCCAGTAGTTATCACTTTCTGTGTAATAACTCGTATCTATGCTGGACTAGAGGATGATAGGCTTTTGTTCCATCTAAAGGTTGCTCTACATCCTCGTACCACTGTATATATACTACTTAAACAGTAATAATCTCTCTCTCTGGACTTTCTCACTCTTGCTTTTCCATGCCAGTGAGCATCTTTCAGGGTTTGAGAGAGAGAGAGAGAGAGAGAGAGAGAGAGAGAGTGAGTGGGTGATACACTTCACTGGGGAATGAGGACTGTTAAGAGGAGGTCACGCTATATCATGCTGTAGTATTTCTTTAACTTGGCCAGACAAGACTTCCTGCCACCTAGGGAACATATTTTAAACTTCCAAGGTAGGAAAAAATGCCTGTGCCTTTGTTTCCTGAGTTAGAAACATGTCATACAGGGCAATACAGCATATAGTGCTTAACAGGAGTATTTAGCCATTGGTCCACATCAGTATACAGCAGATCAGCCTGTAGAGTTTCTGGTAACTTGATGGTGGCTTGCAGAGAGCTTGTCTGAAGATGGTGTTCTCTGCGTCTAGACAGCACCAGTGGCTTGGAGTGGGCACGGGTATGGCTCTGTGGTCCCACTTTTCTTGGAAGAAATGTTTACTGTCACAGCATCCAGTTGTGACTAACTAAGGAGTAAAGGGAACAAGTTGGGAGGAGGAGGCCATTATCATAATTTCTAACTGTAAGCACTCCTTTACTTTTTGTCCTGAATCTGAGTCAATAAGGAATAAGCAAATAAGGAATAAGCAGAAGTTATGAGTAAAATGTACAGTGTAATTGAGCCCCCAAATGTTTACAAGATCACAGTCTGATTTTTAAACAATTGCTTAAACAGATAGCTTATTGATAGAAGGACATTTCTTGAGTTTGAAAATGATTTACGATTTATACAGTAATTGAAGTGGCAGTTACTTCATCACACTTAAGTTTATTGATTCCATTAGTACATTGACCTCCTTTCTGCTGAACCACCAGTTTGAATGTCTGTGCTGTGTGGGATAAATTAAAAGGAAAAGTTGCCATTTTCCTAACAATGCAGAACCCAGTTTTCTGCAATAAGTAAAGAAATAAAAGCAAACAAACTAGTGAAAAATGAAAAATTTCAAGAGAGATGTTGCTTTGAATGTCTTTACAATTGATGGATCTTTCGAAGAAACTTTGTGTTTATCAGAGGATGCCTTTTCTGCAGTTCCATGATGGGTGCTGAGCCTTCTTGCTCTGTTAACATATTTCAGCAATTTGAATAAGCAGAAGTCCAGAAGAATATAAAAACTATCATATGAATGGGAGAACAAGGCCAGCTGGAAAGTAATTTCTGTATGATTCCATTTTGTATATTCTACATGTTAAATAACAGTTTCTGCACTTTTATTTCCCCCTTGAAAGATCTCTCATAGTTGGGTGATGCTCAAAGCTGCAAAATAAAAATGTGGAGCATTGTCATGTGAACTCAATAGAAGCTGAAAGACAGAAATCACAGAAAGACAGAAATCTCTGCTTATATTCTGCTGGGGCAGCAGCTCCCTCCTCCTCCAGCCTCTTTAGAGCAAGCTGCCTTCTGCTGCAGTCTCGCTCAGTCTTATCTCACCTTTGGGAAGATAGTGGCTTTCTGCACCAAACAGTGCCTGTAAAGACAAAGAGCTGCTGCCTTGTCAGAAGCAAGTGAACCTCTGCCTCTCTCTGCCCTCTCTGAGTTCCTGGCATCATTCAGCTCGTGGCAGTTCCCCTGGACAGTGTGGTATGAAAGCTGGTGGTCTGCCATGGCACTGAGTACACATCTAGTCCAAGCATGGCACTAAGGAATGAACATTCTGGCTTTTGCTGCATGTCCCTTAGATTTGATAGGTTTTCTGCTTTCTCCCCTTAATCACTGATGAAAGTCAGCCAGATTGAAAGGACATGTTTTGCTCTTTGTAGCTGGGAAACAGAACAAAACAAAGTAAAGATTTGGCCCTTGGGATAATTGAAATGAGAATAACCCATCATTCTGTGTCTGGTGGAAGGATAGTTAATATTTTTACCATTGATGGCATACGCTGGGCTGAAGGATGCAAAGCTTGATGGATGTAGGATATTCTGACCGTTTAATCTCGTGATTCTGAAAAATAAAGGACTTTGATTACAACTATGGCTCCATATAACAGTATCTAGCTAACATTCAAGGTCTCTCAACAGTACTTAGATGCTGGAGGAAGAGGTATTTAGCAAAGTCATCTTAGGAGCACCATATTTTTAACAGCATGATTTGTGCCTGGATTACCACAAAGTGAGTTTTGGCACGATTCCAGGAGCACCTTTTCCTGCGATTTGGCCCAGGCATGCCGTGCTTTCACTGGAATGAGCCTGGACAAGCTGAATGGGATAAATAGAAATTGGGAACTGTCATGCTCTTCCAAAAGGTTTTTCAAGCAGATTTGTTTTCATCCTATTGCAAGCTGGAAACTTTTGGATGCAGAGCCTGATTCAGAGACCGAAGGGATCACATAGTCTCGCGTTTATTAAATTGTGATGTGAGTTGGGCCATATGGCACAGAAGCAGAACAGGGGGATTGTGAAGGGTTTTCTCCAGGGATCCAATATCTTTCTGTGACTACAGTGGAGTGATTACCATTTTATGGTGCAGACATGCTGAGATACTGTACTGCGAAATGCAGTATAGTAATCTGAACTAGATTGAATTAATTTCTTTATATGACAACAAAGTCTCTGGCCATATTATGAAGTTGGCCTCTTGTCATCTTTTTGATTGTGGTACTCTAAATTTGGACCATCTGTGTGGGGTTATATTCGTGTTGTTCCTCAGAAGTTTACAAGCTTTCTAACAGCCAAGTGGAAAGGGCATTTCTCATTATTGTACCGATGGCTGAGACATTAAATGCTTGTTGTTATGTTCACAAATGAGTGTACAGATTTTTGGCAAAACCAGGGAGTCAGATTCACTCATGCAGATTAAGGTCTTATTACAATATGTCCAAGGGGGTTGTATACACCCAGGTTGAACCACTGGGTCTTTCGTGTGAAACGAGAAGTAGGTCTTAGAAAAATGATAGAATTGGCATAATATTTTATCACCCCCCCCCCT
>NW_020799098.1:11981540-12074540 GCF_003259725.1 Athene cunicularia | reverse complement strand
GTGCAAAAAATTATTAACCTAGAAAAAAATTTCCTTGAGAAACTTAATTACTACTGCTTATGAAAGGCTCCAACATGGATTTCTGAAACCGTACAATCCATGTACAAAACATGCAAAAGGAATTTGAGGTGTTGCATCTCTTCTCTGAGAGCAAGTTAAAGACAGAAGAAAATGTTACTGTGATCAAAAAGATGTATCCCATTATCTTTCCAACAGCAATAACAACAAATCAACTTCTGTTGCATTATCTCAGTGATATGCAGAAGAAGTGGTGTCTCCCCCCCCCCCCCCCCTTTTTTTTTTTTTCATCAGTTTGATTAAAGAAGAAAACAGGATCTAATTTAATTTCCCTTCCTCCACCCTGTAAAAATCTGTTTTACTGGCATATTAGAGTGATGAGAATGAGAATTTCTGAAAATTTTATCAAGCAAATACTTTCCATCTGACAAGGCTGAAACTCCAAAGTTGCCAGGAAACCAGAAAGCTAGTGTGACATTAATTAGAGGAGATGGTCTGGCTCTTGCTTTTGCCATCTAACTCCATTTTTCTATCCTTGCATCATTTCACAGAAAAAGCCCAATAACTATTTTAGGTTCAGTAGCCAGCTGATTGTCTTGTCTTTTATATTGCATAGCATAAATTAAAAAAAAGAGTTTACTTTCAGAAGTATCATGAGATATTGGTCTATACTACCAATGAAAATACAATAAAATTTTAGATTTTATGTGACCCGATCTTACACGAGAAGAATGGGAATGGCTGAGCACATAAAAACTACAAGAAATACCTTCCACAAGCTTACTGTTATTATTTTATTAGAATGATGATTAGGAACCAATATGAATATTTTGAATACAGAAAAGGTTATTCTTCCTACCTCCTGATTTAAGAAGATGAACAAGGATTAAATTAAAGTAAATATGCCTGTAATTTACTGTATTGCGTTCACTCGGCATACTTGCTCTCTGACAAGTATCCAGTTCTATTCACTGCCAGCTACTTCCTAATGAAGTAATAGATGAGGCTGGAAGGAGGCTGCTCAGCATCCTCTGGTTGAGCTTTTGCTGCTGGGTAAAGAGTCCTAAGGGGGCCAGATGCAGAATAAGCAAGAGAAGGCAGGATGCTATAGGAGCATGGATGCTGGCAGGATGGAGGGTGCTTCAGGTGCTTGTTGTAGGCACTACTTATGACTTTTTCCTTAAAGGATTTTTAAAGTGCATAAATGGTGATTAAAGCAGTGGATTTAATGTCTACAGTTGTGGTGTTAATACTTGTCTCAAATGAAGTGATCTACTACCTCCCTGGCTAAGAGCTGTAGGACAGAATTTTTGGAAATGGTGGTTTTGGATGCATCCATGTCATCTTTCTTGCTAGCCTGATTGTTAGTTACTTTTTTTTTTTTGTTATTTAGCTGTCATTGCAGTGGCCTTTCATCTTGTGAGGTTTATAAACACCTGCTGTCAAAAAAAAATGCTACAACCTAATTAAGAAGTAAATAAGCTGAAGCATGTTTAGTCCTGGGATCACAGGGACTGACTACATTCTTTGATCCACAGTGTGGATGTATTAGGACTGCATCTTCTACAAGGAGAATTAAACTAGGTATTAGGAATGAGTTTTACCATCCCATGGAACAACTGCAGAATATTATAAGTTTAGACTGTGTCATAAAGTGTATTCATTTTTTCCTGAAATATTTATATGGAATTTCTTGAGAATTTTGGTTACAAGCTTGACTTAAATGGAATCCTTTAAGTCATAGTAATAGCAATCCATTATGTTTGACAATGGACGTCATAGTTTTAGATCAACAGAAGCCAGATCAAAGTGGCCAGTCTCTGGGATCTTGAGCTTCTGCATTGAATCTGTAAAATGGGTAAAATTATGGTTCCTTGCATTTGTATAGTTATCCTGAGAATTACTTCATTAACATCCAGTTGCTGGTGATGGGAGGCCTACAAGTATGTGATGGGAGTATAGGTATTGGGTATGGTTACATACCTACTATATCCAGTTGGATCCCATGGAATACATAATGATATTTTTAAGGATTTCTAAAGATTAGTACTGAGTTTTCTAAAGACTGCACTGAGATGAGGGCAAAAGTGGAATCTGAAGTTCTTGTTTTTCTTCAATACTTCATGAACAATCAGTTCATGTGACTTCCTTTGGAACCTGAGACTTTGTTCTTTCCAACCACGGTCCAAGTTAAAACAAAGTGAAATAATGTTTTCCATTGTCTCCCAGTAGGCACTGGACATGCATTGGATACGTTCCTATGCTTTGATTATGTTATAAAATGCATATGATGGCAATAGCTCTGGTTTGTGTTAAAGAGCTCAGTCCTGCAGCATGCTGGACACTCCTGCCTGTTCTCAGTGCCCTTACCATGGCACAGAGTGTTCAATGTGTCCCTTAGGGCTATGTAACCAAGCTGAAATACATTGCAGTCCTCAATATTTATATTTTCATTATACTGTTTTCTGACTCCTCTCTCTTCTTTGTTAATTGTTCTCTTCATCTGGCTTTGGGCTCTGAATATTCTCAGGTCTATAATTCAATTGTTAATGAAGTTTTCCACTACCTGTCTACCTCGTATTCCCTAATAGGAAGCCTTCTATGTAGGAGTAGAAACTTTCAGTCTGTGAAGATCTGATGGGCCAAGAAGACTTTGTGCAGCCAAATTAATCTTTAATGGCACATTGATTCAGCGTCTAGCAGCCTACATGTCAGAGTGTATGAGACTTGCCACCCTCTGTTCTTTTTTTTTTTTTTTTTTTTTTTTTTGATATAGGACCTTCAAATGCACTGGTGCTACTTCATTAAGTTTTATTTAGTAAGAATGGATCGCGTTGGTGATCAGTTAAGCTGGTGAACACTGACAGTTCAGTGAAAATACATACATCCCTGGCGTGCCCTCATGGGTAGGATGCTGCTGTTCCATCGGCTGACATACTCCAAAGCAGAAGAAGTTTTAAGGAAGTGCTGTACCTAACTTAACTTAACTAAGTGTGGAATGACGCAAAGTGCTCAATCATGGAGCAGGAGCTGGCACTCCTTGGTTCAGTTTTCTAGGCCGATTTGTAAGAAGCTGGGAGCGAAGACTTTTGGATGTTGGTGCAGGCTGTCCTGCTGATTTGTTGTTGATGTGCTATTGTGTTACCACAGGGTCTAAGCACCCCAGACAGGGAGCTGAACATCTTTCTTCTATGTGCTCTGTACACACAGCACTAAATGTGGTTTGGGGAACACTTTACAAAGGTGTATGAATAAAATACATTTTCTGAAATTTATGTTAAAGTATTTAGATATCTTGGCTGTTTTGTGGTTTGGATTTTTTTTTTTTTTTTTTTTTCCCAGAAGTGATAGGCTGCTTTTTTGCCTGTACAAAGACCAAGGACCTAGCTGTTACTGAAATAAATTAAGATAGCAAAACAAAGAGTTTTAAAAGTAATTAATTGTAATAATATATTTACAGCTATTTAATTATTTCAAATATTTAAGATTTTTGGATACCCATTTTGAGGGTCTTATTAAAAAGATCATTTGAAAGGACTGAGAACACAGTATTTTCTGAAAATTAGGTCTAGTTAAGGTTGCCTAAAATGGAGATGAGTACAAGTCAGCTCACAAGTCACTTTTGAAAATCTACATCTATCTGATGTTGAGGAGCCTAATTTGAGGTCCCTGTTTGGAAACACTGATGCCTTTTTTTTTTTTTTTTTTCCCCCCAGCTTCATTTAATCCCTCTGTACAGAGGACTAAAAAAGATACACCTCATCATGTTGCAGCCAGTCTTAATACTTCAAAAGACTCTGAACACTTTGGAAAATACACCTCTAAAGTATGAATTTATTTATAATTGTGGTCCCTGGTGGAGACATACTTTGCCTTTCTGTATCTATATCTCTCTAAAATGAGCACAATAGTATTATATAGTATTAATCTATCTTTTTCCTGTGGGGAATGGAAACCAGTTGATGGAGGTAAGAAATTCTGATGAGTCCCCCTTTGCAGGTTTTGTAGCTTAAGAGTTCTCTCTGTTACATTGCTATCCTCTTAAGCTGAAATTTTAAGCTGTTTCCCCTCTCTCATTTTGATGCCTGCTTTGTAAAATATGCCTATTAACATCCAGTTTGTGTCCTGCATTATATCTGGTGCTGCTGTGTAGCTGAGAGGTGCAGGCATTTCAATCCAGAATGCGTTTGTGGCTTTTATTCATATTCATATTCAAATTTTAGTATCATCTATCTATGAAATTATTCATCAGATTCCTGTGTGAATGCTTTTAATGGTTTAATGTGTTCAGCTGATAACAAACTGCATGCTCAAACGTAATGTTGCTCTTTTTAGACTTGATTAGACTCTATCCTTGATTGTGATTTAATGGCTGTTCACAAGCTTGTTCGCTCTTGCTGTTGCATATTAAGTACCAAAGTATCCAGCCAGGTCTGCCAAAGTCTTTCAAGGGACCATGGTTTCTCAAGGGAGATGAAAAGCCCTAAGTAGGCTAGCATTTTGATTCAGGGTTTGGATTGTAATTGGTTGTTCTTGATCAGCAAAGATTTTGTCCCTAAAACCCTCTGGAAATGTTTAAGTGCTCAAAGACCTGTCTCTGTGCTGGATTTTGTCTCCTAAAATGCTATCTAAACAATCAAACAAAATCCTTTTTAAAGCAATTACCACAAGCAATAGCAGTCAAAACAATTCCAAATATAAGTTTTACTCACCTTCTCCTTTCCACTTCCCAAATGCCTATTATCTGAGCTATTGTGCCAGAAAAAGCAACATATGATTAGAAGTCAGCTATTTCTCATAATCTTTGTGCATCATCTCTAACATCTCATATTTGTGTATCATGGGTACTTGCATGGCTCCAGTTACCATAAGCTCTGCTTTTTAGCATATGTTATTTTTCACCACGCCCTTACAGAAGTACCAATAGACCTAACTCACAAACAGTAAGATGCGGGGATTTCCACAAGAAGTCCACAGAGCAAGGGCTTGATCCAAAGTCCTGTGCTAATGCCATTACCAAAGAGTCACTTTTCCTGTAAGTATCTAGTCTTCTCTGTTCAAACTAAGAGAGGATTAATAAAGGTGTGATAATGATACACAGATTAGGAGATTGTTTAAACTAGGCTTAAAGTTATACCATATGCTTGAGCAGCACAGCAAGAGATGAAATGTCTTCAGCAGTTTTCTGAACAAAGGGTCAGATGAAGGAAGATGTCCACTGGGCAGTGGGAATGTGGGACCACAGAAGTATATTGATGTCTTCTAGTGATGTCCTTCTCACCTTTGACTAATGTGTCTGTGCCCTAGTGAAATCATGTTCTCTAAGAAAATACCTGTAAATAAATTAGACTTGACTAGACTAGACTAGACTAGTCTACTTCAGTTGGAAGGGACCTACAACAACCATCTAGTCCAACTGCCTGACCAAATCAGGGCTGACCAAAAGTTAAAGCATGTTGTTAAGGGCATTGTCCACATGTCTCTTAAACACTGATAGCCTTGAGGCATCAACCACCTCTCTAAGAAGCCTGTTCCAGTGTTTGACCCCTTTTGGTAAAAAAATGCTTCCTAATGTCCAGTCTGAACCTCCCTTGGCACAGCTTTGAACCATTCCCATGTGTCCTGTCACTGGATACCAGGGAGAAGAGCTCAGCACCTCCCTCTGCACTTCCCCTCCTCAGGAAGCTGTGGAGAGCCATGAGGTCTGCCCTCAGCCTCCTCCTCTCCAAATGAGGCAAACCCAGGGTCCTTAGCCGCTCCTCACAGGACACGCCTTCCAGCCCTTTCACCAGCTTTGTTGCCCTGCTTGCAAGGATAGGGACTCGTTCAAGTCCTGAACATCCTTCTTAAACTGTGGGGCCCAGAACTGCACGCAGCACTCCTGGTGAGGCCGCGCCAGTGCTGAGCACAGCAGGACAACCGCCCCTTTTTCCCACTGGTTGTGCTGTTTGACACACCCCGGGGTGCGGTTTGCCCTCCTGGCTGCCAGGGCACACTGCTGACTCGCGTTGAGCCTGCTGCCCACCGGCCCCCCAGATCCCTGTCTGCAGGGCTGCTCTGCAGCTGCTCCTCTCCCAGTTCTACCAGTGCTTGGCCTTACTCCTTCCTAGGTGCAGAATCCAGCATTTTGGCTTGTTAAATTTCATGCCATTAATCATTGCCCAGTGCTCCAATCTATCTAGATCCTTCTGTGAGGCCTCCTGTCCCTCAAGAGAGTCAACAGCACCTCTCAGTTTGGTATCATCAGCCAACTTGCTAGTAGTGCATTCAACTCCTGCGTCCAGATCACTGATAGGTGTATTGAGCAGAACTGGCCCTAGAATTGAGCCCTGAGGAACACTGCTCTTGACTGGTTGCTAGACAGATGTAGCCCCATTCACTACAAATGTTTGTGGTTTCTTTATGGTTGTGGTTGTTTTTCTTTTTTTCTCCATAAATCAGAAGCTTTATTTCAAGGTAAGTTTCAGAGAAGGTGGGTGTTGCAGAGCTCCCCTTGTGTATTGTTGTGGGGAGCTTCCAGCTGCCTGTGAGACTCTGATGTGGTGCAAACTGGAGCTGTGTGTGTTTCCTTGTCCTCAGGACAAGGGCTTTGCAGAAAGATGTAGAAATCTTCAACTGAGTGGCTAAGGAGGGAGTTGACAGGAGTGTGCTGGTGTCCTGTTCAGGCCTGAGGCTGTGAAGAACAGGACAGTATATCTAAACACCGGGAGCAACCACCTCCAGTCACCATGGGCAACCCCTGCCCAGGGCTCTCCCAGCCTCAGGCCAAGGCTGTCACTCTCACATCTCCCTGGCAGCCTGCAGACACCTGTCCAGGGGTGACCATGTCACCAACTCCACCAGCACCAGCCTGCTGCCCACTGTGACATGGCCACTATGTTGTTGGGGCTGGTGCCAGGAGCAGATGGCTCCAAAATGGCACTGGCCGGGTGTTATTTTGATTCCTTATCTTTATGTCAGTGTCCTTGTAGAAAGGTGCAAATCTCTCCAGCTGAGTGGCTGAGGACAGGGTGATCCATGGTCCAGTTGCATCATCTTTGGGGCCTGTGGCCCTAGAAGGCAAAGAAAGAGCAGCCACAAACTGTTGCACCACAGGCAACCTCTGCCTCCCTGCCTGTGGCCCAGCCAGTCCCTCCCCTGCTCTCTTCCCTGTCCTCTCACCTCAGCTTTTGCTCACTCACTGGCTCTTCTCCAGCCTAGGCTGGCTCACAGTGCAGCTTTTTCTGTACCCTTCCTGGGCCAGCTGTGTTACCGACCCCCCTGTGACACAGCCCCTGCCCACATTCTGCCTGCTGTGACAGAGCCACTATAGAACTGGTGGCAGAGAGGTGCCAGGGGCTGACAAAAGGCCCAGCCTTTGGCTGCCCAGGGAATAAGGGCTGTTGCTCTTCAGATTTACTCAAATGAGGCAGCCTCTCACATGGGGCTGTGGTCACATCACAGCCCCTCATCGCCCCCAGCCCATCTCACCTCCCCTCGGCCTTCTCCTTGCCGTCAGAGCTGGGGCAGTGGGAAGTGGAGCCCAGCTTGAGGGTGCAGACAAATAAATGTGGTGTCTAAACACTGGGGAGCAGTTCAGGTGTTTAACATACTGAGCCAGGGCCACTTTTGCTGTCTGAAAGCCCAATGGTCTGTGAATATACATCAAATTGACAGAATACTGGGCCTGGGAAAAAATAAATGTCATCCTAGATCAGCCAGGTGGGGTACACTAAGGCATCTGAAATTACACTAAACACTTATTTTCATTGCAGTTGTAATGCCTGGAACTCCACTGGCACCATCTATGTACAGTTAGCTCACACCTGGCTGCACACCTGTGCTTGGGACAGATACCAAGCTCACTAGCCTTTTATTGAGCATATTTAGAGATTAAATGCAGAAGGTTGTACATGAAAGAACGATTTTGCTGTAATAAGTAATGTAGTAAATACCAGTTATCAGGGAAAAGCCATAGGAAAGATGTAATTTTGAGCCCTGTTGAGGAGGTTCAATTGACTTGTTTTGAAAGTCTTACAAGGAGGCAGATTCTTGTACCCTGCTTTAAAACACTTCCAAAGAACAAACTTCCAACATGCCTATTCCTGTCCAAGTGGCTTTTTTGTGCTTGTATTCAACCCCATGCTTTTGTCACTGCCTGCTAAAAGTCCTTCATTTTTCCATGGGGAAATAATCACCAGCTGAAGTGGATCAAGAATTACTTTTATGTGGATCATACTCAGTAACAAGTTTAATTACAGCTGAAGTGGCAGATATTCCCCTTGTGACACATCCTCCCCTTTATTGGCACCAGAAGAAACGTTTAGCAGTGGAGGAACTCTGAACTTCCAGGAGAATATTCTGCTTTGCTGCTGGTCTGACCAGGTGACTCTTAATGTTAGCCCAGCTGCCCCTTTCATCTTCCTTTCAGGAGAGAAGCAATATATATTTTGTGATTTAATGCATACCCAGCACAAGGACTGGGTATAGTATTTTAAAATCAGCAAAATATTCTGCAGGCTTAAACTGCATGATAGTATTTTATTAAGGCAGCAACTCTGGATTTTGTTAAGATGTAATGTAGACATTTTTATTACTTATTAATCAAATCTCAGATATGTCCAGAACATGATTTAATTCCTACTTAATAATCCTCTAAATGCAAATATTGGAACTCTTTAAAACAAGCTAAATGTTTTTTTTTCACTTGAGCTTGATGAAGCTGATTAAGAAATACCTGCAATAATTTCTTTTAGTTCCAGTGTAGACTATTGATTTAATAAATAAATTACCACCTCAGGGGAGTGTAAAGAGAAGCACTGGAATATACTAAGGGTGAGATTTTCAGAAGCACTTTGCAGTGCTTCAACTCTGCTCTGTGGATTTTATCCTTCACTTCAAATGGAGGAAGGTGAGGGAAACACCCAGTGTCCATCTTGGATAAGCAGCGTAGAGAGAATGCAGAAACATCTTTTCTCTATGTTCTCTATAAAATGTTTGTTCAGCATTGCTATGAAATCCTAGTTGTCTTGCTAAAACCAAAAGTCTTCTGCCAAAGGCAGGTTAAACTGAGTTGAAAAACTGCTGTTATACTCACTGGCAGTACTTTATTGTCTGTGTCTTGTTAGCTCTTTGTTGGATTTGGCTCAGTTCCTTGAGAAACAATCCCATCTTTTGAAGAAATAAACCCCATGTTGCCACCTTAAAATAATATGAAAAGTACTTGATTCTTCTTACTACATTCCTCCCATCTTCAATCTTTAAGCTGTGTTGTTTGGCCGTTTTTTGTCAGCCCCTTTCAGTACTGAACCTGATACCTGGAATATTTTTTCATTGCCTTATCCCCTAAAAACTCAGGCATATCACAGTGCTTGCCAGAAGCCATTTGAGCAAAACATTACCAGTTTATGAAATATCTTTAATTAATATGCGTATACTTATGAGAAATAGGTGGTGTTAAAGACTGTTCAGCCAAACTAAGCATTGTACTGTTGTTTTTATCCACAGATCCTCCCTCCTTTGTTTGCCTGAATCTCTGTTGAATCCTTATATTAAGCTGCAAGTCCTTCGGAGGGTGGGGGATTCCAGTAGTTTGCCAGGGGGTTGGGCCCCACCCTACGTTCTGGACCCTGGGAAATAATAGACTGTGCTGGGAAACAATGTGGATCCAATTTGAAGTCCGAGAAGCAAGGATGTTCTGTGGCATATCAGCAATGCACGGCTTTTAAGCCACTTTCTCATGCTTGGCTCTTGCCGATGTCCTTGAGAGCACAGCGATCAAACATGACACACAACATGCACTACCTCGGCTAAGCACAGTGGCGCAGGGGCAAGCAGAGTTATGGCCTTAAATTTGAATTTTCCATGGTTTTGCGATAGACGGATTGTAACTGTGTTGGTGCCGATTCGCACATGCATATTATGCGTGCTGAGAGGGAAGGCACCAAGGCTTCCCCGCTGCCCCATGGGCCTCTCTCCTCCCGGAGAGCATGGCAGGGCTGACAAGAAGCAGCGCTTTGCCAGCTTATGTTGCAGCAGCTATTCACAGGCACCTCTTCTGCAGAGTGCCCAGATTGCAGATTTATTAGTTGTTATTAATTGGCCTGGATGTTGATAAAATACAGAGTGAAAAATACACTGAACAGTAACTGGTTGCTTTTCTTTTGGGTGCTGCAATTAGGTGCATCTGCTAATGTAAGTTGCACACTGTAGGAGCGTAAAGTGTCCCCTGGAAGTTCGTTGCTGGAGAAACTGAATGTAACTGCCTTTGAGAAGTGGATATATTAATTTCAGGTCCCTGCTTATTAAGCTTCTATACAGAAGGAAAGGAAGCTTTCCATGCATGATCCTTTTCATGCAGATCGAAAACCTCTCTCCACAACTGTCTGTCTTTTCTAACTTTTAGTTCTGTGCTAGAAGCTCACAGATAACTCTGCATTTATGCGCTGAGAAGGCTTTAGTTAGGCAGAGGCACCATAAGTGAGGTCATCTGTTTTCATGTCCAGTCCTTAACCCTGACTGTCTTTGCAACCTTAAATAAATCACTTAGGCCAACATTTTTTGAATGTCAATGTCTGAAGTTAGACATCCAAACTTGTAGTTAAGCATGTAAGTAGGACTGCTCTGATTTTTATAGACACTGACTCCCACTGTGTCTTTATGTGTTATATTGTGTGGGGGTTTGCAGCATTACTGAAAACTAAATGTGAATTAGGAGCATAACGTAAGACAGCCAAGTTTGAGAATGTCAGCCTTGACCTACACAAACTTAATTGTTTGCCCCTCTGTTAAACTAACCTAATAAGGCTTACCTGACTGAAAAGGATGCCAGGAGGACTGATGGACAGTGAGTTTTCTGATAAGTATTTTGATCAACTAGTAGCTGATATTTTCTGGTTTATGAATAAAGACAGTTATTGTTACAATATAAGGATGGTGATTTCTTCAGATCCATTGCCCAAACACAGTGCAGTTGTCACATGCAAATGTAGCAATCTAATACATTTTCTGAATATCACGACTGTGCTGTTAAACACAGCCTGGTTTGATCCACCCTCCACCAGAACAGATGAACTGCAGTTTCTTAATGAGCAGTTAGATAGATTCTTAGAGACATGTGCAATATCATACTGATGAGATAAGGGCTCCTTTGTGGTACTCTGGATTCATAAGCATGCTGGCACCATGAGCTAGGGCAGAATGTTTAAGCATTTTATTAAAAAAAAAAAAATTCCACTGTTTTGGTAAAGTTTTGGGGCCACATTCCAATCTCATTTTCATCACATACCTCTGACAGAGAGAACAGAGGAGCTTACAGCTACACTGGGGGCTAACTTCCTTTTCATCACACAGGGACCAAAGTGTAGAGTTCTCCTTTTAAATTCCTCTAGTCCAGGTTTACAGTGGCAAGGACACGTTAATCCTGCTTTCTATTATAAAGGGAGTGAGTTCCATGGCATACTTGAGAGGACTAGTTTTGATGGTAGTAAGTGCAATTGCAGCTTTCAGCTTGTTACATGATTAAGCTCCAGAGTGTGCGTGTTAAAAAAGAAGTTTCCAGTGAATATAGTATTGTTTGCAGGCAGGCAGAAACATCTTCAATTCCAGTATCCCTCTCCCTTCCGTTTTGTGAGTGTTGTCAAAACTCTGCCCCTTTTGGGGACAGACCAAAGTCTGCTGCAACTTTGTGTGGAACGTGTATCAAAGCTTACTTTTGTCTTGCTGAATTCAATGGGAATTTTGTCTTTAAATGTAGTGGCAGCCCTGTTGGATTCCTTCTGTTATAATTTATTCTTTAGGGACTTTATATCCAGAAGTACTGACTGCCTCTTTCTTCCAGTGACTTAAACATGAGCTGACTACTTATCACCCTTGGAAGGTGGGGTTTCTTCACTGCTGAAGATTCCGGTTTAAACATAATTGTTCAGAAACAATTTTTCCCTTGGCTCTTGATGGGACTGTCTTAAGTCAGGCTCGGTGTGGTTTGGTGTGCTTTGATACAGAGGTGTGACAGTGCTTTTCATGCAATTGGGTTAACACTGAAAGCACTGTCTATTTTGGTTAACATAATGCAGGGTTTTTTTTAACAGGTAGAGAACCAGTACAGACACCAAATCATTTTGACTGCCAGAAAAAGGTTCTTCAAGCAAATGGGTTTATCAGATACATGATCAATCTTTCAAAATCCAGCTGTTGAGCAGAATCAACACAGGCAATTGTGTTTTCTGCAGTTTAAAATAATGTATCAGAAAGGATCTTGACTTTTAAGAAATGCACTGCCTGTATTGTTTTTTCACTCCAAAGCCATGAAGATGCTTTGCTCCAGTTTGGGTTCAAGTGTCTTGTGCAGCACAGGGCTGTATGCAGTACACAACTGCTGGAATTGTTTCTTTTTTTAACTAAGAGATTGGCAGACACTTGGATGAGTCACAATCATAAGCCTAATTTTAGCTGGTATGTATGTATTGGGAGAATCTACCAGAGACAGTTGCATCTCAAGGGTTGAGAGAGGTGAAGTGAATTTAGTTTTCAGGCTTCTTGGAAATCAGCTTTTGTGTCTGAATTGTTTTTTCTCTTGTGGTTTTGTACAGTCATATTATATGACCTTTCCGTTGGAACACCTAATTCCTTCACCTTCAAGGAGTTTACCAGAGGGAGACAATCTAGAGTGACAACATCAATACTTTGAGTGATTGTTGTTTGGTATGTGTTTGACTTCTGTTTGTATTTTGAACATAATGAAGTCCGGAGTTTAAGCTGTCTGTAACATCCCAGTTCATTTGTTAATTTTATCCATACTCAGCCTCTGCTGGTTTCCTCTAGCTGACCTGGGAAATAGTATCCTGGAAGGTATGGCAGTATATAGTTTGAGAGGAGTTTAGTGTATGTTTTCAGAGCCCTTCAGTCATTCAGGCTGCATAATCTGGCTGCCAGCACTCATGCCATTTACTGGCTGCTACTGTTATTTTAAGGTGGTAATGGTATTTTGTTGAATACAGCATTTTGCTATGTTGGTCCACCTGTATCAAAGTAATGCAACTTCTGGCAGGAGCTGGTTCCTAGTTCTGGCAGCCTGTTAGGAAAACAATGTGAACAGTGGTGCCTGCCTTTAAATACAGTGTACATGAGAAAGAAAAGGCATGTGCTTTTTATGGCATCTTGCTGTTCCTAATGCATTATTCCTGTTTCCTGTGAGGCAAAGGTGTCAGACTGGATTGCGCAAGGAGATGGAGGCCAAGTTGTCATTTATTGCCCATGTTCAGAAGGCAGCTATTAGTAGTACCCAAGCCCCTCGTCTGCTTTGTGTTCTGCTCAGTCTCTGTGTGCACCTAGGTAGTAAACTACCATATGTTACTTATAGAGAATGCAAAGGCAGTGTATCGTTTTCCACTTAATCAGGATGTTCCTAATAGGGAAATTGCCCAGAGAACTAATAAAGCCAAATGTACTCAATAACTACTGTTTAAGAGACACAGTAATTTTGCTTAGCAGGAACATATTCAGGTGATTTACAGGTAACTGGGACACATCCCATTTTTAAACTGAACATGGCCTGGATTCTCCTAGGAGAGCTCTTATTTTTGTCTGAGTTATGATGCAGGGAATGTCTGTACAAACAACTTACCTCCCTATCTAATCTGTATTGGAGCTCTGTCTTTTCTAGACCAGGTAGGCAAGAGTGTCCTCCCAGCTGTTGCTGTGGCTGGGTAGCAAGCCCTGCTCTGGCTCCAGGCAGAGCCACTATTTTCATTTTCTTGAGGAGTCTCACACTGGGCTGGTGGTGGTGACAGTGATGGTCCATCATTTGCTTATGCTGAGCATAAACACGTCCTCGCCCTGGACACATGCTCCTGATTTGTGCTGCTTCTTGTGTTGTCCTGGCAAACTATTTGTTCAGCTGTGCAGCAGCTAAATCTGGATACTGATCTGGCTGAAAAATAACCCAGAGAAAGGAGGGAAAAAATGAAAAGAAGAGAGGTGTCTCATCCAAATAATTTTTCTTTACTGGTTCATGATGTGGATACACAAACAGCTGTACAAGCACATAGAAGAGAGTAGTGGGAGTAAGTGGGTGAGGTCAGGGAGAAGAGAGGCTATTTAAGCCAGAACTGCTGCCAAGACGTTACTTGCCAAATTACTTCTCAGCTCCTGTGTTTTCTTGAACATTTCCTCACATCTGCTCTGTTACAGTAAACTCTTATGAATGTTACCACTTCTGCATAGTAACGTAACAGCTGTACTGGTTCAGACAAAGATTTCATCTAGCCTAATATCCTGTCTCCAACAGTGGCCATAATTAGCAGACCCAGGAGGTAAGAAAGGGACAAGCACATCTGATACTTCTATGAATGTTCCTTCAGCCTCAAACAATGTTTCACTCAGGGGATTTCTTGAGCCTGATCCAGTTCATTTACACAGTAACTCTCAATGGGTCTCTTAAGTACTTGTCCAACTCATGACATCTTTTGGCAAGGAGTCCCAGAGTTTTCCTATTTGGGATTATCATGAGGTCCATAGGCAGGACAGACCTATAGTACCAACATGAAAAGGCCTGGGACCATGCTGGCCCAGAGGATGACAATTGTGGGAGCAGCCCAGTACTGTCATACCTCTGCTCAATGAGTGTTCCCTCCAGACCAGGGTAGCTCCAGCTGCTCCTCCTGTTGAGACTGGTCCCAGGCTCACCATGGCTCTCAGGCTGTGTTTTGGGATTGTTGGCCATGTTGGCATGAGTCAAATCAGTGTGGGACACCTCAACGGCTTCCAGCATGGGCAGGTGAGTTCCAGTGCTCGGGGGTGTTCCCTGGCGCTCTTTAATTTACAGAAGGAGGTGCAGCCTTGATGCCTTCTTTGATATTCCCAGATTATCATTTTCAACCTCTGGGAGTTTCAGGAAGTTGATAATTTCCTAGAAGAGACGATAGTGCTTATTTAGTCTGCATAAATGGATAATTCCATTGAATCAGGTTTAATGCCCTGTTCAATCATCTGTGGCCTATTGTCATTATTTTTATTAATATATATTTTTACATAATGTTGACTTGTGTATGCAACATATAAAATATTGGAGAAAAGGCTTCCCTGAAGAATTGGAAGTATCATGAAGGTTACACCTGCTAGCTACTCCTCAGCCAAGATGAAATAATTTGATTGTTTCAGTACAGTATGTGAAAGAAAAATGTGAAAGGACCCTTTTCATAAGCCAATGAAGGGTAATTAAATTCTCTGTTGGTGTGCTCAGCTGAAATGACCAGAAGGGAGCATCAGGATGCACATTATGTTTTCTCTGAGGTGGATGGGTTGAGTTCATATCTGAAAGCACATTGGCCAGTGGAAAAGCTTGCAGCCTGCATCAGTTTTGTGGGCAAATGAAAGTTTTTTACATTCTAATATTTGTGTAATTCCACTGGGGTTCATGCTAGATTATAAACTGTATAACTCTGGATACCATCATTTTCTGTGCACATCTGTGCTTTGTGACCAAGTCAGTGAATTGCAGTGGTGCTCAGGAAGGAGGAATCTGCTGAGGCAAGGCTGTATTGGCAAACAAGGGAAAATTTTAAATGTTTGTTTAGTGGTGTGTTTGATGGAGATTATAATTGTTGCTAGAACATACATACTGTTTATTGGGATAAGAGGGAAAACTCTCCATCTCTTTTCACCTGATGTTCATCTTGTTTCTCATAGTAATCCGTGCTTAGGCCTGTGCGGCAGTCCTGATCGGTGCAGCTCTGTCTGAGCCACCTAAGTTGCTTTGTCAATGAGGAACACATGGGCATAAAATAAAATTACCTGGTATTTATTTGCACATCAAAATCTTTTTATGAATAGGCTGTACATTCCTTTCTCCTGCCCCCTTGAGATGTGATTCCCCCTTTGTAAGATATTCACAATTTATGTAAATAATTGTGATTGCCAAACTAATCAAACCAAGGGCAAAAGCAATCACAGGCGCTCATCTAACATCCAGATTCCTGACTCCAGCCCCCACATTAGCTTCTACTTCATTAAAATATATATGACCCAATTGAAGAGCTAATTTGGACGAAACCATTAGGCTTCTGTCCTCATCACTGGTAGAAGTCTGAGGTTCATTTTCACACACGAGTGAGCAGCTGCAGCTTTAAGATGCATGAAGGTTATTGTTGTGTATGTGCATATAAAAGAGAGAGGGAGAGTGGCAGACAGTGGACATACTCATTATTTCTGTAACAACAGCATCATTTTATATGGTCTTATTTGTGTTCCACCTGTGGAATGCTAGGTGGGGTATAAAAATATATGGACAAGTTAAACATATGAAAGGAAAATTGAGCCTCTGAGAAGGGAGAGTGGCAGGATGCTCATGTTGCATCGTAACTGTTAGGTGGCTAATACAGAAGTTGGTGGTGGTCTCAGTGGAGTCTCTGGCAGAAGATACCTGGTTGGATCCCCAGAGGTATTTGGGCCAAGCCCAGAGAATCTCTACACTGCAAAGTTTTTTGGTTTGGTTTAGTTTTTTTTTCATATTGGATATGTTTTAAATATCTTAATTTCAAAAGAAGTCCTTAGCAGGCAGAGTCTGTAAAAATACTTAAGAAGATGTACAGATTCAGAATCTCAAGATATTTTTTAATCCAGCAAATCCAAGTAATTTATCCCAGTAATTTCCCAGTCTTGGGCAGGATGCCATGACTAGATTTTGTCAGTAATATCTACCAGCATGTGTGGCTGGCAGGGGTTTCTTCCCTGGAACCACTATCTGGGGTATCAAGTTACTCTCCGGACTGATGGATGAGTCACTAGAATCTCTGTTTTGTTTGTGCGTTTTATCAGAGATCATCAGGCAGCCGTCAGTATGATTGACTAACTCTGCGCCAAGTGTCAGGCGAAAGTACCTGAAGTGAAGTAACACAAGTGACAGCTAAAGAATAAGCAACAATTTGTCTTTTCAAATGAGTTGTTCTGTTGGCCATTTGACAAATTGTAGAGTGTAACTGAAGGTTCTAGTTAATGTGTTACATTATTTCCAAATATTCTGTTATGAGTTGCTTACATTTAAATTCTTCCAGATAAAATGCTTAATGATATCAGTACAAATTCAGTAAAATTGACATAAAAATGCTGAGACACTGCAAATCTTCTGAGATTTATTCCTAAATATACTTGCAAAGTCCTGTTTCAGCATTTTTAAAAATAATTTGACATTTTTGTTTTCTACAAAATAGAATGTAATAGGAGAGTTCTTGGTATAAATGGACAAGGAGGAGAAAGGGTGGGACTGGAAACAATTTGTTTGCTCATAGAAAACATCCTGCAAACTTTTCCTCAGCAGATTTATTTGGGTGCCATACCAATTGCTGATCAAATTTGTCTGCCTTGGACAGACAGGTAATTCATGTTTTTCTTATCGTAAGAAAACCTGACTTATTTTTTCTTTCAATTTGATCAAAATTATGCTGGTTCCATGATATTAGGGTGACATTTTAATGGGATATGTAAATAAGGACTATCTCCATGATCTCCAGTTTGGTGCACAAATATATGCCAGGAATGTTGGAAGAATTTTCTTCCAAGCTTCTGTTTTTCCTGGCTGGTTAATGCCTTGGGAGAGCTTACAGCTCTTGTGTTCATCGGTGTTTACCCATGTTTTTTGAAATTATGCTAATTCTATAAGAAAATGTGAAACATGGTTAATTGAGCAGTGGCTGTATTAATTTATTATGACCATATTTCAAGGTCTTACGATTCATTTCACACAGTCTGACCAGTCAGTGTCTGGTACATGGGTAGTTAATGACATAGCTTGTAAAAAGCTTTACTGAAAAAATTAAAGTGTGATTTTTAACAATTGCAGTTTTACTGGTATATGTCCCTATGGGGATACCCTTGCTCTACGCTGATCTTTTCTTTTTTTCATTTTTTCCTGGAGTGACAAATCAAATTTGTGACTAAACTGAAATATTCTCCGCTGATTCCAGAGTAAACATCCCCATATGAAGAGCTATTTGCAAGCAATCAAGTGGCCATACTGGCCATATTTTTAAAAATTGCTGTGAAGGTGCTTTAAATGTCCTTGTTTTATTTTGGACTGCAAAAGACTAGGGAGTGTAGATTGGCAGCTACCATGCTCAACTGAGAGTGCCAAGTCAATCACATGTGATCATTAAAAATGTCCACTATCCATTAAATTGCTAATACGCTATTTTGGGCTAAGATTGTTTGGAGTTTTGCAACAGTTTACAGTATCTAGGTGCTTTAGGTTTCCTGTCATGCTTGTTAGTCTGATACAGTGTGAAGGCACACTGCTTCTGTTGGCAGGTGCAGATTGTAGATTAAGTACTACTTGTACGGCAGTATGTCTACTGTTTGTCTTTGTCACTGCTACCTGCTCATGTTGTGATGAAGATTTGTCCAGAAGTCTCTGTGAGAACAAGAGCAGATAGCAGGAACAGATCTTCATAACTATCACAACACCTTGCAGAGGTATTTTTTTTCACTCGGCATCCCCAAGTTTTAATCTCATCCCTCCTGATGATAACTGTATGGTTGTTGGGAAGAAGCACAGATTGCAGTTATCATCGTCATACTGAGGCTTGGGGCTAACACAGAAGATAGGGGAAAGCTACTTGCTAGTTGCTCTGCTGAAAGCAAGGCAGCATCTTCTCAGTGTCACTCTGGTGGGGCTGGTACTCTTCCTGCTAATGCAAATGTTCTCCCTCATGTTTTAGTCTGATTTAAGCCCCCCTGGCATCAAGATATGTGACTCTCTTCTAGCACAGCTGATGCGACCAAATTTCTTCCTCAAAATGGTTGATACTGGAGCTCAGGTAGGGACTAGGTAGTTAAGGCCTAACATAGATGAGAAGGAGCAGAGACCATTTAAATAGATTACCAGCAAGTTATTGCAGAGAATATAACCGCTGCTTGCCCTGAAGATATTTATCTGTTCTCAAATAGCTGAATTTGCAATGACATTTTAGTGCCTGTGGCAACTTGCGCCATAAGAGCATTTTCTTTCAGATACAGGTTTTGTATCTAAACCTTTAAAAGGCTGCAGTACTCACAGAAGCTGGCACATGTGTATGCTAGAATCAGTGAGGCTGTGCTAACTTCAGCAGACCCTACCACAGCTGCAACGAGGCTGGCTGGTGCTCACCTGGCCCCTCGCTGCACTGTCTAACTGGGGACTACCTGCTCTGCAGCTGGAGAGGCAGTTTTGGAGAGGAGAGGAAGGTAAGAGAGGGCTCTAAAAAAAACCTCTTCCCTCTCCCCTACCCTCCCGTCAGCCCACTTCTGTGTGGGGTCTCCACCAATGAGAAGCTGGGGTTTTTCTGGAGGACATATACCTGCTGGCATCATTCCAGAAAGTGTTAGACATGGCGGTGCTTTTGAGATCCATCGTGGAGAGCTGTAACTGGAATCTCTTGGCAAGAGTTTAAAAAAGAAGAAAAGACAATTGCACTAACTTCTCTTCTCCCCAATTTAAAACAACTTGGATGTTGGCATTTTCTCTTCCATTTTCAGAAGGATAAACACTAATCCAGAGGTGATGATGATAACAGTTGATGGGTTTACTTTTGTCATGTAGTGAGTGTTGTATTAATCCTTTTGTTCTGTGATTTATGGTTTAAAATAAAACTGCTGGCAGTTCAGAGAATGCAGGGGAGGCTCAGCTAACATACATACTGGAATAAGTAAATAGATGAAAAAAATGACATTATTAGTGAGTATATTTCTTTCAGGCTCATTTTTCTAAGGCAGATAATAAAATTATGTTATCTAAATTCATACAACTATATTTTAAATATTTTATTACTTTTTTGTGTCCCTTTTTTACTATATATCCCCAGAGTTTTGAAACACAGAGGATATCTTCTTAAAGAATCCACCATTGCCTTAGTTTGCAAATTGGCTCCATGAAATATCAGCTGTACATATTTTGCATTTAATAAATTAATTTTTTAAGGAAGCAAGAAATTGATTATTCAATTACTGTGGATCAGGCACCTAATATCCTAGTATGTTAGATGAAGCATGAAGCTGATCAATAAAATCTATTTCATCCATGTTTCTTAGCAGTGAACTAGCTGCTTGGGAACAATCGAAAGCACATACATGCAAACTCCTCTCTCCTCCAAACGTTCTCAGATGACGTGACTGAAACACAAATGTTCTGTGCAGTAGATCTGTGTATAATCAAGAAATTTGTTATGTATGGAATGTAATTTGCTTTTCATTCCTTGAAAAAAGTTATATACTTGTTTGTTTGTATTACATTTATCTGAGGGAGTTATATGGATCCCATGAGTAAAAAATATGTTATAAAATCTACATGCAGAAAAATTTTGTGTATCTTAACATTAAAGCTGAGCTGAACACTGGCAGCAGTCCAGAACCAAAACTGTCATGGTTTGTATGTGTGTGCCTGTTACCTTCTTCTTAAAGATCCTTTAAATCTTTGCTTGAGAGCAGGCTCTTCCAGATAGTTTATAGAGGTTGCCGCCAAAATCTTCTCATAGTGGACATACTAGAGGCCACACAATATAAAACAAGAATTTTCACTGGGGATTCATGTGCAGATTGATTGCTGAATGCTTTGCCTACTTTGACACCCCCCCATAAAAAGATGTTCCTGTTGCAGTTGATGGAATGGATTATGTCTAACTATTTACTGTGTAAGGATGATAACATATATCTATTTTGGGATGTGGAAAATAGAATATAATGACCCTTAACATCAACTTCTTAATGTTGCTCCATTTGGATTCTAAATATGCAATGCCATTGCTTGCCATTGTAACTGTCTACAAAGTAATGTTCGTGCTGGGCGGTAGTGTAATTATTGCGCTTTTGTTTGCATATTTGTTTAATAATCTTCAGTTTGGATTCTCCAGGCTGAGTTCTGCACTCTTCTAGATAAGACTCAGACCTTTGATCTTAAATGTGGTTTGTGTAGTGTACTGAGATTAAGGAGATGACACTGCTCTTATTCTAGTGGCTCCAGTGGAGTTCCCTTCCATTTACACCTGAATAACTAAGATCAGAGTCAGGTCGTTGGTGTTTGGAGCCCTACTTTTTCTTTTTCCTTTATTAGAATCCATCTAATGATATTCAGCTGTTTGAAAAATTTAAAGGGAGCCAAAGTAAGTATTGCTTGGTGGTTTGGGAGTCTTTCCTATCTTTGAACAATTTTATTTTGAAAACAAAATCGTGCAAGGTAATTTTAATGCATTTTGTGAAACTCTGCTTATGATCTATGATTTGTGTTATTGGTACAGTCTCTTCCAGCCTGGCATCCCCCAGCTAGTCCTGGGAGATGTTATAACAGTAGAAGAGTCTTTATGCCTCTGTCTATGAACCTGTAAAAACTACCACCACCACAAATCTACACAGATGAAGGAAGCAAAGCACGTTAAACTCAAGGCAGATTTATGTCCCTCTTCAGCCAAACACTTCTGCATGTGTTTGACTACAGACATGGGTTTAATCCATTTTAGTCAACAAGTCACTTAAATGCATGACTAAGTCCCAGAGCTTTACCATGAGAGGTGAGTGTGGGCGTATGTGCTTTGCTGGCTTGGAGTCTATTCTACATGTAAGTGCAAGAGTCTGATAGTGTCTTGTGTGTGATGTTTGTGTCGTGGTAGTTAGGTATAAAGCCACAACTAAGGGTGAATCATCAATATCACCACAGCAACAAATTTCTTAATACTCAAACCCTTTCTCTCTTGTGAGACAGAATCTCTCGTTACACTACCTTGATAGAGGAGTAAGGAGGTTTTTACTGAAATGAACCGAGCAGTGAGGCTTGCACGCGTTGAAGATCAATCAGCAACTCTGCTTTGCTTTGTACAGGAGATCTCAGTTTGGGCTTCAAGTCCTGTAGTTGCCCACTGAATGCTGCTCTGGTGCTCTCATGCACTTGTGGAAAGCTGCAGCCATCCCTGTGCTGTTGGATGGGTGAGGAGAGGGGCACCGAGTACCCTGCTGCTCCCTGGCACCCGCCTGCAATCTAGAAAGGATCAGTCTTTGTTAAACCCACAAACATTTGTGTATCAGCAGCAGCTACATCTAACTGTGCCATGTAGGGCCATCCATGAAATTAAATTATTTGATATACCAGATTCTCAACTGGTGAGATTCAGTACCTGAATTAATTACGACGATGTAAACCAGCCAAGGGGAGGACCCATCTTCCTGTGTGTGTTTTCCATTCAGAGAGTTTTTTTTTTTTTTTTTTAAATAGCAACACAAATTGATTATTTTGAGAGAATGCAAATGTTCAGAATGAATCATTTTTCACCTATTTTGTGATTTGAATGACTACCAGCCTCACTTTCTGGTATCCCTTCTAGTCTCCAGCAGGGTGATGAACTTTCTAGAATGAATTTGGTGTTGTCCTGTTCTCACTAACATGGGCACAAATGTTTCTGTGAAGACTAAAAAGAAAAGATACTTTCTGATTATTTGCATAGTGATCTGTAGTCACTCTGAGATTTCTTATGGGACACAGTTTATCAAACACCCATCAGTCATGCAATATTCTCTGCTTTGTTGAATTCTTAAAAAAAGGCATAGGATTCTGTTTTCAACTTGGTACTTTAAAATGATTTAATAACCATGATGAGACAAATGATTTATAAGGCTTTTTGGCTCCTGTATACTTTTTTTGATATGGATGAAGGCACTTGAAGCTGAGCTCAGAGCAAGGGTCAGAAGAGGGGTTACAATGAGATGACCATCATGGGAGTCCTTTTTTCCCCCCCTACTATTTATTTTGATAATAGAGCTATTGATGGCAGCAGAGAGGAGATTCATGACTGCTTGCAAGCAAGAAGGCATTGCGGTCATAGCAAGGTTGGGCACTCATTTGAAGAGTTGGCCAATATTCTTTCATTTGTTGTGATAGTTATGTTTTGAGGTTTTTTTATTCCTGAAAAACAGCAGGAGGAAGAGAATATTAAAAACTACACTGAGAAGATAATGCATGATATTCATCAGTTGCTGGCTCATGCAACTATATGCCTTATATTGTTCCCTACCTCAAGAAGTTTATGTGGACATAGTAGAGACACTTGGAAATTAAAAAAAAAAAAAAAGGAAACCAAAACAAAACCCAACAATAACTGAAAGAATTTGTTATTGAATAGGGGAGAAAATAGACAAATGTCTGACCAGCTCATTTCTGTCTTTGTCCTGGCAGTTATGTTGTGGATCTGATTAGGCTCATTTCCCAAAATTTATATCCATCTATAATTGTAAGTTAATGGAGTAGGGTAATTTCAGTCCTGATTCTGTGCTCTCTCTCATAATTAAATTACTTGAGACAGTTTGGGGTGAATGGGGGCAGTGTTACATAGAAGTTGTAACCTGTCCATCTTGCAGGAAACAAGTGCTATTTGGTGGGTGTCCCCATCAAGAATAAGAAGCTTCCTTCCTGGATGAGTATTGATCAACTTCATGGCTTATGTTTGCATCAGTCTCTGTTAAACTTAAGCTAAGATTTTGTGCCAGAAGAGTGCCAGCTAGTGCTGAGAAGCCTTTCCAAGTGCTCTGCCCAACTCTTCCAAACATATACTGTTTTTAATGTGATCCAGTCTTTGGAGTTTACTGACTTAACAAGCTTCAGCTGTCATTGGCCTGGCGGTACTTCTACAATATAAGTGTTAAACACGTCAGCTCTGCATTTTAGTTCTGGGAACAAGATTTTATCCAACTTTCAAATTCTTACCGTTTGCTTACTGACTATTTTTATAGTTGCTATTCTGAATTTTTAAGTGCTGGTTGTGCTACACAATGTGTTTGCCCCCCATGACTAAATATTTGTAAAATTTGCCACCTCTCATACCTTTCTTTTTAATCAGTTAAGAAAAAGAGAACACTTTAATTCCTGAGAACACTCTCCTCTGTGTTAATAAAGGTGAAATAAAGGGTAGAAAAAGCTGTGTGGTACAAATCTGTTAATACAAAAATGCACGGGAGAATTAGAGAACACATAAGAGGACATTTTCTTCAGGTAATATAGCCTGTAGCTTGTTACTCTGCAAAGCAGATGATGTGTTAGCTGTACTGCTCAAGAGACACACTTCCATTGTAGTTTTTGATCATTTGAACCAGTCAAGACCCTTATGGCTGCTCATTCTTGAAGAAATAACTTTTTTGTCTTGAATTAGCCATTACATTTATAGTTCAGAAACATTTAAGTACTGCATAAACTCTTAGAGCTTTCATTCCTCTTTTGATATACACATAGTAATTTTTTGGAGTGGTCCTTTCCAGCCACAATATAAGGGTTACTGAACAGTTCATGTTTAATTCCCGAAATGTACATTTCTAGGTATATTCCTGGAGATGAGGCGAATGTAATATAACATTATGATTTTCTTTTCAGTCCACATGATTAATTTTTTTTCATGATATGGATACAGCCTAAGATTTATCAGTTTCAATTTATCAGGTCAATAATGGCTTTCTCTCCAGATGTGATATATTGAGCTCAACAGACAGCAGCCTTTTAACATTTCTGTCTTCTAAATTGCTATTTATGTGGAGAAGATGAGTCAGTGGAATCAGCTGGATTCACATTTTCTGGGTCTTCAGAACGGAAGATGCTATAGTAAAATAAAGTTCAGAGTGCCTTCTGGGTCTAACTGGCAGAGCTGGGTTATTCTCTGCCTACACTAATATATCATAAGATATTCTTTACAGTCCACAGACTAATACCTTGTACCATGTGGTATCAGGGGAGTGAAAAATATGACCTTGAGAATTTGATATCCTTTTATATTGAGGGCTAGATAAGACATGGGTTCTTTATTTACTGTGAGGATTCAGAAACAGTTTAATATTTAATGGCAGCTATTGATTTGCTAAGTTTTTTATTCTATATTCTATTTTATTCTGTGTTTCCAATCCTAAGGGTTGGAAAGAGGGGTGTGATTTTGCAAGTAACAGCGAACAAAATTTTCAAATCCCAGGCACATCTAAAGGATACATCCCTAAATGAACATAATTTAATTGGTAGTCTTTGGACTACTACTGCTTGCTTTCTGTTTCCCTAAGAAGAATCAGAGGAGATGGTGATTAGGTCTTCCTATACATGGAAAGGCACTCAGATGTGTCACTCCTGCAACAGCCTGGCCTACGAGAAGACACCCAAATCTGGGATGTGTAGTCCCTTTTATATAGGAGATTTCATCACTCCCTCTTAAATAACCAAGTGACCTAAACTATATCAGTGCTAAGCACATGTATCATCTAATAACTTACAAGCTTCGTGGTGTTCATCATTTGGAAACAAATTACTTAGATAAATGTTTTCCAGCTTTAAAATAAAGTTTCCAGTATTTTAGCCTTTATTTCAATGACTTGATCGTAGGCTTCAGTGCAGCTTTCTGGAATTGTCTTTTACACGCATCATCTCTTTGGCCACTCACACCTTCCCTCCCTCCCTCTCTCCCTCCCTCTTTCTCCTATCCCTCTCATCTGCAATTCCCTGAGCAGTCACAGCTGCTGTTCTTGCACTTATCTGAGTCAGCCGTAGTGAATACTGATGGATGAACACATAACCATAACTTCTCTCCAACCTGGTATTTTACTCCATTATCAAGAGCTGCCTCAAAGAGCAGGGATGATCTGAACGTCCATGTGTAGGTGCAGTTAGAAACTTCCTATCACTGTCTTCCAAAGTTCCAGCAGCTTCATGCTGTTGTGCCTCTGCCTGTGTTTAGAGGCTGAGGCCATTATATTGAAGTAATGTTCATTTTTAAGCTTCAGAGTACAGAGATGTCTTTGCTGTGTGATTTTGCTCCTTACCATGTAGATGCTTTGCATGACTAACAGTCCTTTTGATACTGTGGTGATTTCCATATTTGCAAGGACACCTCTCCATAGACAACCTAGCTGGTTTAGTCTTTTAAGGTGGAGAGCACAGGTTTTTTTATATGTAAATTTGCTAACCCACATTTGTGTTGTACAAGTAATAGTGGAGGCCTAACCTGATTCACTGAAGTAGCAGTTTTCATGTGTTTTTTGTATGTGCTAATGTTAAAATTGTCTACTTTCTTATCTTTTTCTATGTTGATATGCAATGTGGCAAGGTAAGTTGAAAAAATTGAATTGATATAAAGTGTTAATTGTTTGAAACAATAATTTAAAGGACCCTTTCATGTTCATTACAAAAAAAAGGAATATTTCAAATATATTAATCAAATTCTGTGTGAACTTTCCAAAACAAATAGTTGAATTTCTTTCACTGTGTGTTGATGGTTTTCTCTAGCTTTGCTTAACTCTTTGAAAGAATCTGCTTCATGATGTACCTGTACTCTGTAAGCTCCACTGGGAATTTGGTCCATTCATGGAAGACACTTTTAATTTACTAAGCAGCCCGATGTATTCTTAGAATGAAAACTTCAAGATGTCTGTAAAGGATTTGGTATGTATTGAGTGAGTACCTGCTTTGTGTACTGCAGAAAGAGAGGAACTGATTTATCTTGTGATCTCTTGCCTACACAAAAGCTTGCAATATGTTAACAAGCCTGGAATATTGTTGCTAGCACATCTTGGAGAAAAGCCAAGCTCTGCTTGTATTTGGCTTCAATTCTAGTATGTAATTTTTGATTTTTTCAATTAAATTATTTGTTTTATGTAATTCCATAATGCCTTGATAACGCAGAGGCCTGTGCTGCACACCTGCAATGTCAACCTTCACATAATAGCTACTATTTGGGAGGAACGTAATAGGAAACAGTAGAATAAAAAAGAGCAGAATATAAACTTAATGGTTTCACCTGGGGGTTACACCAAGAGTTTTACAGTGTGCTTGTTCTCTAATACATTCCTGTCTTAAATGTTTTGCCAATGCCCTCAAATAAACATAATAGTATTTTGGAAGAGTAAATGATTGATTTCTACCAAAATAGTGGCGTCTCATATTGCTTGGTCTCATGTTGAGAGTGCTCACTGCACTTGTGGCAAGCCCGAAGCTTTTCCCCACATCATTTCAGGTCTGTGATTTATGGCATTCGCGATCTGGTATCATCCAAATGCAAAGGCATATGGCTAAGGATGAAGCCATATTTAAATACCAGTTTCAGAGCATGAGCAGGAGCTCTCTCTTTTCTTTTTCTTCATTAACACTGAGGTCTTTCAGTGGTGCCTGTTCACTCAAAATAATGCAGTTCTTCTTCAAGGGATAGAATTATGCAATTGCCATAATGCTCCTCCTGGGTTTGCTGATAGGGTTCTGCTTGGAAATACAGCTTCTTCTGTCTTGGTCAGAGAAGAAAGAAGTTGTACTTAGTGGAGATACTGCATAGCTGTCCAGAATGGAAATCTTTAAAGGGAGGAATTTTCTAGTGAGTCATAGATATTAATGTAGATACTGATAATTTTTTTTTTTCTGGCTGTCTCTACTAATTATCTGATAGGGAACTACCCAACCAGAAAGCCAGGCTGTTGCTTTCTAAGCTTAAGATACTTGAATTGTTGGAATCTAAATATAAAGCTGCAATCAATAGGATGATCAGTTTTCTGCAAGCAAACAGAGCATAGTGTATGTAATAATCACTTTGTGTATATGTAGCTTGTTGAAGTGATTAGAAAAATGATGGCATCAGCCTTTTTATTACAGCAGTTGGATTAGTTAGGGCTTCGGCTTGCAATATTATCTGAGAGACAGCAGATAAAGCAGCTGTTACAGAAGCTTTGCTTGTTCCCATTTACAAGGAGCTTGCACCTGTACTTGTTTATTTTTCAGTGTGCGGGGAAAAGTCTGAGAGGCTAAAGCCACTGAGTAGCCAGAAATTATACCAGTCCATTACAGTTTTCATGGTTCGTATTTTTTTACTGTGCTATAAGCAGTTAATCTGAGCCACCCATGGAAATGCACATAAACCATGTGCCTCCCATGCTATAGGGGATGCTACTGTTTGCCTTAATTTTTCCTGAGTGATACTTTGGGCCCAATCCCTTAGCCTTTTCCTGTGTTGAGCAGTCCTTTCTTGCATGTAATCCTGGTTTAGCAGGACCCTCTCTGGAAGCACAACTTTATGTGTAGGAGAACTTGCAGAGTCAGGTTGTGATTTCTGTTTTAACTTCCCAAGTGTATGGATTTCTACTGCTTATTGATCAAAGGCAGTAGAAGTAAATATATGCATGTCAGGATTAAGGCATACAGAGATCATGCAACTCTTCATTTCTTTGGACATGATTTTGTTTTGTTTTTGGAGTGTGTGGGTTTTTTAAATTTATTTTTAAATTTATCTTCTTAAATCTGTTCTGGGTTTTGAAATACACATCTCATTTTCAAAGGCACTAAATACTGGATCTCCTGACATCAGATGCTGACTACTGTCAAAGATTTATAGGTAGAGATTTACAAATCCAATTAAGTTTCCAACAAAGTATGAAGCTAAGATGTTTATTAAGCTTTATGTTTATAAAAGTAAGAATATCAGCATGTATTCTCATCAAGATCATTATTTCTTTGCATTCATAAGCATATGAATGGAACATTATTTTTCCTGCTTGTGGTGATGATTTTTATTGATGCTTCACCTAGAAGAAGTTTTCCCCAAAACGTAGTTTGTGTTTGGAGTTAAACAGCAGGCTTTGGCAAATTTCTTTTGACAAGGACTTTAATATTTGGCCTCCAGCCATTGAAAATACACAGTCCTTGCTGCTTTGCTCAAAGCTGCATTGTTCCTCCAGAGCAGAGCTATCGTGCAAGATCATGGAAAATGAGGGGACTGTAGAGGCAGTCTGGTTAAAGGCTTTGCAGATTTAAGACAAGGCTTTAAAATATATCTGAAAGTAAAAAGAAGCATTCATTTACTGGTGAGGTGTGTTTGTGTAGAGTCCTGTTTGCCATGTGTGTCTTCATAGTCATATACCTTGCACTAAATGTAGACAGATAGGGCTGTATCAGATCTGTACAGGAACAATAGTCCACTGTCAAATTTGGTCCAATAAAAATGTCCTGCAGTTGGCCTTATTAAAACTAGGAGGCTTCCCATAAGAGTTATGGCACTCAGAGGAAGAAAGGTGATCTTAAAAATAGCTTGGACCTAACCCATGTAAAGACTTTCATAGCTCAGCATCAACATCTTGAACTATATTAGAGTTAACAGGGCAGTCATATGGTCTGAAAAATTGTTATGTTTTGTCCTTGTGGATAGGTGCTTTCTCCATTGCTTGCAACTCTTAAGTGATCCACAGCTGCTCCGTGTAAAAATCAATACAGTAATCCAGTCCGGAGGTCCTAAGGTGTAGCAGCAGTGGCAGTTATGCTTTGACAATAGACTTCTAAAGTGTGTGGTATGGCTTCATTACAGTGAATAACTTTAAATATACTGCCAGTTTTCTGAGGCTTCTCTGATCAGGGCTGAGCTGGAGCAGAGATCTTAAATCAAGACAGCTGCTCTATCTGAGCAGTCCAACTAAATGGGTCTTAATGGTGGCAGCTAGCATGGTAATGAAAATCTCATACACCTATTGCTTGGTTTAGCAGAGCTTTGGATACCACAAAAGTTTGTCTTCAGATGAGATGGGGGTTTAGGATTAGTTTAAGGCGGACAGAGCAGATGGTTAAAGAAAATTAGCCACTCTGTATTTCAGGGGAACAACAATGTCAGATTATTTTGTGCTGCCTTTGTTGCTTTTTTAATTGTAGACATTTGCAAAGATTACTCTGGATGTGTGCATACCAATAAAGAAACTTGTAGTTTATGCGGACAAGGAGTATAGCATTTGTCTGAGATGAAGATATTTAAGCCATTAAGGAAATGGAAACATAATGATAGAAATAAGCCCATATAGATACGTCATTATTGCATTTGGTCTTCTGCCAGGTACAGCCCTTGGCGTTGTAGTGTTTTGCTGTCTTTAATATAGAGATGTGGCCACTGAGACAGTTGGTCAGAGTTGGAAGTTACTTAAATCAGAATGTAGTATTCCTGTTGAGGCTTGCAGTTGTAGGGGACTCTACCTTCATCGATCAGATCAAGATGGATAGCTGTGAAATTGGATCTCCAGCCTCGCTGAGCCATGCAGGAGTGTGAAGGATGCATGCAGAGAAATTACGCTCTGGTTTGGCCATACTGCTCCAGCTGTAGCCCCAGGACTGCTGCCTCTATCCCAGCCATCTCTCTTTTGGCTGAAGCCTAACTGCCTCACCCTTGAAGAATTTAAGATAAAGGAATGTGTGTCCTAGTTTGAAGAAAAAAAAAAAGTGTTTCTAGCTGTCAGTGCAGTGTGTGTAGCAGGCCTTTTCAGCTCTAAGGTAGCTTCGGGTTCATATGGGAATTAAAAAGGTCAATCTCTTGCAAAGTAACCAACAAGACAATGATAAGTTGCTCAAACAGACATCCCCCTGTTTCTCTGAAGCATGATCTATCAATCATTTCTCAGCCTCTTTTCTTGCTGTCATGAGATGATAGCAAATTAATTGTAGGTCTGTACATCAGACTTCTAAGTGTGTCTGTGTGCTTCTCTGCAAAAATAGGTTTTGAATGGTTTTAAAATTGTAATTCTAGTGAGCACTCTCCTTCACCCATAACACTTTGTGTCTTTATAAAGTCATGAACAAGAATTAAACTTGGTTTTAAAAATCAGTTTTTAAAAATTAGCAATTATTAACAGAAAAGGACGGCTCTTAATTGGGCTTCTCTACAAAAATTGCAACTACCCTCCTAAGACCCCAATCCTTTTTGTTGCCCACATTTCTCTAGCAAGCTGTCCTTATCAATGGGAAGAAAGCTTCTGTAAAATTGATTTGCTTGACAGTGTAGCAGGGGTGTCCAAAATAGGTCAAAATGCAGTATTGCTCACCATTTTTGACAGAGTATCAGGCTCCTGTGAGTTTGTGTGTCTCGCTGCAGCAAACGAGGATCTTGACTGCCTTTGCACATGCTGTAGGATTGACCTATAGGACCACATAAAAGGGCATGGTTGTAGTTTCATAGCAAAGTGAGACTTAAAAATCCCATTCTTTATAACTTAAACTGATTAGAAGACCAACACCTTTTGTAGGGCTTTTTGTAAATCCAGTTCTGTAAAGATGAGTGTCTAGGTCAGAAGCTAGAGGTGCTGTCACCTGTTTGTTCAAAGCTATAGTATGTTTGGAAACACTTTAATAAAGTTGGATTGCTATAAGGAATCCAATGGGTTTCTAAAATACTCATTGAATTTAACCACTAAAACTCAACTTCCACCAGGTTAACTGAGAATTGTCAGTTGGTGCCTTCATCTTGACTTAAGCTGACATGAAACTATTGAGAAGAAGCTAAGAAAAATTTCTGTGTTCTTTTTATCCCATTCACATGCCTTTTTAGCTCTTCTCATTTGCTTCACTTCATTACATTGCAAAATCGAGCTTAACTGTCTGTCATTTAGCAGTGCAGGGCACCTGGCCGTGTGGCCTCATTCTGCTGCTAATAAGTGTATTGACTACCATGCTGAGGAGACCGTGGTCGCTGGTGTGTTGCCCGTGTTGGGTGCATCCAGCTGAGCAAGAGCTGCCAGTGGCAACGGAGGGGGTGAAGCGGCAAGGCCAGAAGTGATGTTAACTCCGTGGAACTGAGGCCTGGATACAGCGGTTTTGCCTGGGTTGTGCAGAAGCAAAACACCAAATTCATGCTTGTTAGCACAGAAAATCTGTCCTCTGAAAGGATCACCTTTCCGCTGAAGGACTTTTTGGGACTATATATACTTTGCCGGTGACAGTACCTTTTTTTGCTGTCATGAAGTGATACTTGTTGCTCTGGAAGTCAGTGTAATGAATCAGCTGTCTGTAGGACTCTGCAGAAGATGCATTCTGCTGATATCAAAACACATGAATTCTAGTTCTTGTTTAGACATTTTTTCTCTGAATTCAAGAAGGTTTTTAAAGTGTGTGTATGTACTTAAATATTCAGGCAGAGACCTTGAGAAATTTTAAAAACCAGCCTATTATTAGCCTGCATTTACTACAGATGCCTAAATGCCTTTAAAATCTGTCCTGTGGCTTCTCTACTCTAGATATTTCTTCAGTAAAATGAAAAGATAATCAGGATTAATTCACGAATGGAAAATGTGTGGCAGTCAACAGTCTGTTGAGGACAAAAAGTAACTTCCAAGAACTCAAGCAATCCAAGAAATATGACATTCACATAATGCCTTCCTAAGACCAGTATGAAATATATAGCTCTGACATGGTGGAGGTAGTAAGAAAGAAGAGGTTGTTCCACACACCCTCTAAAGAAATAACATCCCCTTGATGGCAGAACTCTGGGGTCCTCCTTTGCAGGAAGCAGACGGACAGCATTTGTAGGTTAAATGAAATGAATTAGCAAACAAGTAATTATATTTGCATGTAACCTTGTTAAGATAATATCCTGTCCATCTTAAACCTGTCATATTAGACATATTTAATCTTTGTGACGCATGGAACAGTATATTATGTTTGACAGCTTCTAAAGGAAGAAGGACGAGAGCCTGTAATTGGAATGCTGCCATTGGATAATAATGATGAGCACTTTTCATCTTCAAAGGGTTTTCAGCCTTTCTAGCTAATCCACACATTTGCTGAGTGGGGAAGGTAAGTTTTATCCCTGTTTTACAGATGGGGAAAATGAAATGGAAGAATTGCTGGATTAGAACTTGAAGTGCCTAGAAGCTAGCAGTGCTATGTAAAAACAAAATTAAATTTTTGCACTCAAAATGAAGTAAATGTATTATTTAGATTACGTACATTACATCAGTTGTCCTGATATCTGACCCTTCAAATATAAAATCAGTCTCATGCACTACCGATATAATAAATGTTCTCTAGTAATCATATTACTGTTGAGTTCAATAATCTGTACAAAGTAAAATGTGCAGAGTTTCTGAATGTTTTCACTTGGAAGTGAAGATCTGATCCTGAAAACCTTATGGGTATAAAATCTGTGAACTTCAGATTCAGAAAACTAGGAGAGTATCACCCATTGCACTAGCAAAACTCTTAACTGGAATGTGCAGCTTCCTGAACAGTTTTACTTGCTGGATTGGCATACTGAGACAGTTTGGGTCTACTGGTTATTAAAACGGTAAAATGAAATCGGTTGCTGTAGCGAACATCTTCCTGTCCTGAAGTGATTGCTTAAACAGTTAGGTGGTTTAAAAATAGCATTTTCCTTTGGTTTTATGTCTGTAACTTACATTATGAAACTGGAAAATGTTTTGTAAAATTGTTTGCCTACTACTGTTCATACTTTATACTAGAATTTCTTTTACATAAACAGTAAAGATGGCTCAATTATTACACATATTATTCGCCCTGCGTGATTCTGTTGTTTACAAAAAACCTTTATTTAATGAAAAAATAAATACTGAATTATTTTCTCCTCATTTTCAATTTAGTGAAGTTTCCCCAATGTCATGAAGTTTTAATGTATAGATGAGCCAGAAACTGAATCATACTGTAGTCCCCCATTGGAACCCAGTGGATGAACTTTATGCAGCTGGCAAACAGACATGAGAATATTCTGACTGATGACATTTCTAATTACTGTCTATCTGGAGAATGCTTCATATATACAAAAAAAGGCAAGCAAAACTTGCAACATTTAAAAACCTCATTAAAACCAGAAATACTCTTTTTTTCTTTCCACTGATAGTCTTACCCCTTCACTTATTTTTACATTGCAGCACTGCCCAGTAATTTTGTGAGTAGACATCCCTTTTGTTTTCTTTCCCTTTTGTATTTTGTGGGGAAATTCCTACATCCACTTGTTAGTTCACCAATAAAAGAAAACGTTTTCACTTAGTCTTTACCTGAGTTCTATTAGCTGAAATGGCAACACTGTTAAAAATCAATGTGCAGAAAGGCGGATCATTACTGAGGTTTTCCCTTGAACAGTTCACAGAGACAGCAAGCTCAGGAAAACAGCCTGAGCAAACTGCACCGTGATTGATTTCAAGTACATCTGATGGAGTATAATTGTCTACCCATTCATTTCTTTTCATTCTCCTCTATATGCTTGCACTTTGGGGATCAAATAATCAGTAGCAATAATCACAAGAAGCAAGAATAAAAAAGGAAAATAGATAGAAATAATCCTGTCAGTTTTGGTTGCAAAACCAAAAAACAGTAACTTTATATTTCCTTTATGATCTCCCATATTCCACTATAATATCAGTAGAATCTTTAGGAAAGGCCTAACTCCACTTTATATTAACTTAATAGAAATGCACACGTTGGTTTATATTGATGGTTTTGCTGTTAGTGGCATTAAGAACAGATTTTCAAGTGTGTCAATATCATCATCAATATCTTCTTCCTCTTAATTTCTTTTAAAATGTGGCAAGAGAATCAGTACTGTGAGGGGTTAGGATCCCAACCCTTCTGTGTGGTTGGGGTTTTTTTGTTGGGTTTTTTCCTTAGTTTTCTTAATTGACATTTATTGCACTCAAAGGGGAGACTTTCTGTTCAGAAAATATGGCTCTAGCTGGCCTTTTTGAACAAAGCGTTAATTGTGGAATGTGGTCTGATACCTGCTTGATATAAATCCAGACTATTAAATAGATATTAATAAACTTCCTTCAATAGGAATCCCAATTAAAATAAATTTAGATTTTACTCATATCCTTAACCTTGGAAATTTATATTAGTACAAACTCTGCTTCAAACTCTTAATATAAGAAGAAACTGTTCTTCTGTGGTTATCTGCCACAGGCTGTAAATCTGTTTTATAAAATCATACTCTACTTAAAATATCCTAAAAATTATTTAATACACTGGAATTTTTGGTTTCAGGCACAAACAATTATCTTAAGGCTACATAAGCAAATGATTTTGGAAGGTTTAAAAAAAATTATGTAATAATACTGTCATCTTACCTATGTATAGTTACAGCATGCCTGTGAATTGTTGTTACTGTGCTGACAGGAACTGTTGTCATGGTTTATCCTATGCTCCTTGCTGTAACTGTTTTCATACCGTTGAGGATATCATACGAGCATTGTGATTTGTTGCATATGTTTACTCTAACATTGTATGTTACTTTGGAGATTTATTTAGTCCTAAATTACTCTCTCAAATAATGCCTTTATCGGCACATCTTCAGGTTCTACACTTGCAACTTCTCAATGTTTTAAGTATAAAATTTACTGGTGACTAACTGGCATTTTTTTTCAGCTAGACCCATAAACTCAATTAGAAATGTGGGAATTAAGTTATGTTCCTCCTTTTTCTGCATGTGTATGTGTGTGTGTGCTTAAATCTATCTCCAGTAAGAGATAAGCTTCTTCAGACAAATTCAGTGACTATCATCAGAAAAAAAAAATCCACTTTTTTCATATTATATCTTCAGTGACCTCACCTACTGAAGGCAATGGGACTGTGAAGTGAGTAAGGTTATGAGGAAATCCATTTTGTTCAGTTAGGTCTCTTCAAGGAGCAGATGCCATGGAAAAGGTGCAATTTTATTCTGAAGCTCTTCAGAATGGAGCTACTTTTGAGTATCTAAAAAGTCATGTTTGCTGTCATTTTTATAGGAAGATCATTATACACTTTCTAGCTTTTCGAAGTTTCTCCTTCTGCACTCAATTTCAGGTGTACTAAATCATTCCCGTCCTTCCTTTTTATGTTTCACATACATAGTTAATCATCAGCTACATCAACGTTTCTTTCTCTTTCCTTCAGCTCAAACCTCAGAGGTTTAGCTTGCTTTGTTACTTCATTGTAGGCAAATCCCTCCAGCTCTTATCATGTTTTCTTACCCTCTGTGAGAGCGCTCTAGTTTATCTACATCTTTCAAATAATATTATTCATAGAAGTGCTGGTTAGCTGACTAGATCTGTATTAATACAGCCTGTTAATAAGTGATTTAAATGTTTTCAGTTGTGTTAATATGTTAATACAGGCAAATTTGATCAGTAGTATATTGGCAAATACATTTCTATATTGCACAGACTTTTGTGTATTCTCTTTCTATTTCAGCTGTGACTTGAAGGGAGTGCTATTTACTTCTGCCATTCTGGATGAATTCATACATCTGTTTCAAAAAAGCACAGGAGGACTTTATGGTAGAGAAGATCTTATCCACACTGAGACCTTCACAGATAGTGAAATTTTATGGGAAACAACAATTGGTTTCTGATGAGAATTATAATTGTCTTAATTAACTACTTATTAATTAGTATTAATTTTTGAATATAAACTGACATTGTAGGTCTTTTCATTGTCTCAAAATGTGTTTTCATTAATTAAGCAAGATAGCATAAGGCATAACTCATCTCTGGTTTAAAATAAAGGAAAACATTTCAGTCTGAGATTGATATCTCTATTCTCCTTGTATTACCTCTCGTATTTCAGAGAAGTTCAGATATATTGGTATGAAACAGTACAGCAAGGAAAAACTGTGGAATTTGGCTCTTGATACAAGATAAGATTCCACACACAATTCTATATATTTAGTGAACTTGCAGCCTATTTTTTCTTATTTCTTATATTTTATTCATTGTTACCAAAGTGTTTCTACAAGTATGTCTCCTGGGATTAACTTTTTTTTTTTTTTTTTTTAAGCTGTCAGTATGTCAGAAATAAACCTTCTGGTGTTGGAGAGGAGCAGACTTTGAGGTGTGGTTCTCAAAGTCAAGATTTTGAGCTATGATAAACCCCTTTTGCTTACATACCCATAATCAAATAGCCAGTTAAATTCCTGGGAGAAAGACTCTTACAATAAATGTAACAGCTGATGCTGTATTGTGTGTTACTAACTCACAGGTCTGTTCCAATTGCATGTTAAAGCACAGGGACACACACTTCTGTTTTCATCTGCTTTCAAGCACAAAATTACATGTTGTTCCTCATTAATAATATTATTTTTAAAATCGTACAAAGATGAAGACAAAGCCTGGACTATCTCTTATAATGATATCCTGGAGCATTAGCGATACTACAAGCTTCTGATCTTGGTGTGCAAATAGTGAGCAAATGGAAAATACCTGTGTATCAAGGAGGCAGTGAAGTCTTCCTGAATACTCTCATGCACACTTCCTCTTTGTTTTGGTGGAATTGTGTCTATACCACTGTGTTTTAACTCCTGTCCAACATAATATATTAGTTTCTAATTACACTGCTCTTCAAAACAATGTAGATCTCCAGTCTGTTTTTAGAGGTGATGGCTTAATGCATTAACGCAGAATATCAATCACAATAGCTGTTTATTGCTGAAAATACAGAAGCTGTGCTGTTCATAGGAAGGGAAGACTACCCTGTGCCTGTATGAAACTTGAGAGACTATGACTCATTTTTTTTTTCTTCCACAGGTTTTCTGTGCAACTGTGAGCGAGTCTTTTAGGCTCATAAAAGGACTTGGGTCCTAGTACTTGCTGTTTATTTCCCCTCTCCCCTTTTATTTTTTTCTTTTTTAATTGTAAAATACTTAAGTAGTCCCTCACACCGGCAGTAGAAGTGTTGGAAAATATCTCTGTTCCAGTCCTTTTAATGATCTGGTGGTTAGAGGACCTTCTACCAAAGCAAGAGATGCAGATTTCACTGTAGGACCAATATCTACTGGGTAAATGTTTTCTCCTTTGTATTAACACACAGAATTGTGAATAACTGAGAGTGGTAAATGATGGTAAAAAAGATGAGAATAATGTAAGTAAGTGCATAACTGAAGGAAGCATTAACTCTTCTGCCAGGAAGCTTTGCATTTTCCCTGTTGCTTTCAGTGATTTCGATTTACCACATAAAACTTGTTCTGTACAACTTCTAGTGAAAAGAGGAAGAGAAACTGATTTGAATGGGAGCCTTTGTCACTGGGATGGAGTGCTTTCCTCAGAGTCATTGGGAAAATGCTTTTGTGAAACCTGCCTATTTATAAAACCTATCTATAGAATAGAATCCGTAGAGGGGCCATAATGATAGCGGTAATGTTGGAAACAGACAGAAAGACATTTTTTGGAAGGTAATGCAGGAGGACTGAAGTTTAAGATACTGGGGCAACCTGTCAGAAGAATTGTTCTCTTGCTGCCACGATGATGGGATGTGCTAGACAGGGATGGAAGGCTAAAACTGACTCACCTGTCAGGAAGACAAAAAGGCACAAATCTGGCAGAGACATCATAGTTGATCTTTCAAAATTAGATGCTAAGGCAATATTGTAGCTATATAAGGTGAGAGGAGGTTCAGTATATATGACAGTGGGGTTCCATTGCTTTCTAGTGACAGAATAGAGATGTGTCTGGGTGGTTGGGAAACACTCCTGTTACACCCTTCACTCAGGCTGTTGCTAGAGCCAGTTGTCAAGAGAGAGTCCTCAGATTTTAGGCTAATTCCCAGCAGCAGTGGAGGTGCAGCTTGGAGCAGCTTTCCCAGTTAGCAGGTGTGTGTGTGCACCTGAGCCTCTCACGCTTGTCAGCTCCGAATACTGCAGAGCTGTCGGGGTGGTTGGCTAGGCTGGGACTAGCAGGACAGATCTTTGTAGGGGAAATATGTGTGGTTCTTACACTTGGGAAACTGCTACTGTGAAAACTGCCTTCAAAAAAGAGGCATCCCTACTACAAAGCCACTATACTTGTCACCAGTTTTAAAGGCTCTGCTCAAAACTCCCAGATTTCCTCTTCAGTTCCTTTTTTGTTGTTTTGTTTTTTCTCCTTCTCTGCCAAGGTTGTTTACATTTCATGGCTGTGTATTGCTTGTAGGCTATTTAGTCTCTATAAAGGGCCTGTAGCAGAAAAAGGTCTAATAATGTGAGATGCTCAGTTCTTGTTAGTGCAGCTGCCATCTGTGCAAAGGGAATTCTGCATGGGTGGCTGTAGGTGCAAATTGAAAAAAATGGAGAGGTGGTGAGGAAATCGAAGATGTTGTGAATGTGAACAGAGAAATTGGATTGTTGAACATTTCTTGTCCTGCAGCATAAAATAATTATTGATGAAAATTTTACTCTGCAGAAAATCTGTTTTGAGCTTTGTGCACACAAGCTTTTCCATTTGGCATGTAGATTTCAATGATGTGGAGAAATGTAGCATCTTTAAGAAAGCAGCTGTTGACAATAATGGCACTAACTTGGAATTTGTTTCTATTTTCTGTGAATTTGGCAGAACAGTCTAGAAAAGCACTGAGCATCCTTTGCTATTCTTATGATGAAGAGGACTGATCTTTTGTGCTTTGGGTTCCTTCGACTCCACAGAATAGATTATCTGTTGCTTTTTCAAGAAGAAGTTACAATAATTGTATTGATTGTCTTTCATTTGACTCTTGACTGAGAGGAATAAAAAGCTTCAGGATTATTGATTTAGTTTTGCACTCAAGTATTTTACTTTTGTTTTCACTTCCCATAGGACCTAATCCCAAGGCCATTTAGGCAGTTGTGTAAGGCCTTAATGCAGTAGAGATAATGCAGTTTCTCCCTGTAGAAGCCTGAATCAGCAGACAGCCCGTGTGTCTATCTCCTCGCTCAGGCACTTATAACTATATCATCTGAAAATAAACCTAAAATTAATTAAGAGAAGTTTAAGCAAATGGATTTGTTTATTCTGCCTTTTTAGGAACTATTCTCTTATGCACCTAAATGACCTCTAGAGAGATCCTTGCTATATCTATCCCTGTCAGTGACCAGCACCAGAGAGGCAGGAATTTAGGCTAGAGATTTTCAAGTGCCAAGCACACCTTGATCTTGTTGGTACTGAAATGCTGCATCTGTCATAGTAGAAACAGTCAGTGCATTGTGTTTTGGAACATCCATGAATAGGAGTTAGGCAATGTTGTCATGGTCAGCACTTAAATTTTAGTGTTAAATGTTATTTTCTTCTTCTTACACCCTATTCTACATCCTTAAATAAAGTGGAGCTTAGGCAATACTGTTCCTAGGAATTCTGGAGGACTTCTGAATTCTGTGCTAACCATGGAGGTGATTCCTGGCTCAGGGCCTGGAACTGAGAATCCTTTTTTTCAGTCTCTTAGTGCTTCAGTGTTTGTGGAAAATAGTTTCCCGTAAATGTGTTGGATTTTATGTTTAATACTTATTTCTCTAATTCCTTTACTTGGAAAAATAATTAAACCCCTAAATATAAACAAAATTTGGTTGGGCAGAAATATTTAGGCACAAAACACAGCAAAGCAAACATGAGATACATCTTTGAACACAAGATAAGCACAAAAACTTGCCATTAAATACAACAAGTAAAATTTCATGGATTAGGGTCTGTTCAGCTTAAAGGCCTTATGGTTCAAAGACCCCACATTGAATCAACACAGCTTCTGTATCTGCTTCTGTAATGTGCCTATATATGTAGTGCTAGAGTGCGTAGGAGGAAAGGACTGTGGCACATGAATTGATTGTTTATATGACACAGTTCCTGTGTTGCTGTACCTTTATTAAAATCACACAATCCTGTAATAATGTAAGTTTGTCTTAGACTTCTTGGCCACATTTTTTCCATCCCTTTCAAACATTTTTGCAGGAGTTACATTGGTGCTATATCCCTCTGCCACCTCATTTTCTTAACGTTGCAGGTAAGGCACATTAAAAGCCAGGAAATGCTCTAGGACAAAAAATCACGTGCATTGAAAATTATTTTACTATATTAAATTCAGCTTCCACTCCACTCTGAAATAGTACCTTATTCACACCAGGATTTTAGGAAAGCAATTAAATATACTTAAGTCCAGGTCAAGTTTGTTCTCTTGGACAAAGTGTTTCTCCTGGGATGGCTGGTAGCTAATAACTGTCTGGTTCTCTAGTCTTAGTTTTGACTTACTGGATAACCTTGGAGAATCTTTTCTGTTTCTTGTCCTCATTTATAAGATAAAGATAAGGAGGCAGAGATCCATTTCATAATGCTTTGACATCTCTTGGTGAAAAATGCTGTGCTATTTCCAAGTTTTTGTTATCATCCAAGTGAGGTCATTAGTATACTGTTTTCCTTGAGAACATGAAGCCCTTCTCCAACCTGTTCTCCTTTTTTTTCCTCCAAAAATTTTGTATATATATATATATATATATATATATACACCTTACATCCAGGAACCTTCTTTTAGTACTTTAGAAAGATCATGGGATAACAGTGACTCCATTTGGGAGATGTAGCAATGGAGAATCTATAAAGAGTAAGATCCTTCTTGGAGGTTATATATTTTGCTCAGTGGTCCAGGTTCCTGTCTCCCAGAAGCTTTAATGGCTCGACAACTTTGCTACCCTTTGTAAGACAGAAAGGGATGAAAAAGCCATCTGCTGCTTGTGGTTGCTAGGGAGTCTCGTGCTGCCCTCAGGTTAGGCTGATCCACTTTCTCTCACATTTGTACTTGTATGGACCACTGCTCTGTACTGAGCTAAAGTTGATTTAGCTCTTGTTTTTTTCCTCCCCCTCGCAGTAGTATGGCAACTGGACAGTTTGAGGGCTGCATGAATTTAAACGTATAACCTCTTAATACATACATACACAAAGGGACAGTAAATGTAGGTTTTGTAAAGCGTTGCTCTTCTACTTGCTTGTTGTCTGAGGCTTGCAGCATGGATGAGGAAGAAAACTGCCTTTAATGAAGAATACTCATCCCCGAGACACTGGCAGAATACTGAGGTTTATATAAATCTGTTCATTATGGCTCTGTGGGGAATTTCCAAATGTATTAGCATTTTTAGGTCCTCTTATCAGCACTTGAAAGATAAAGTGGTGTGAGATGAACGCTTCTCCCATAGCGTGCTGGGTTTTACATACAGTGTGCACCCAAAATAGGTAGGAAAGTCTAAAAGGGGATTTATAAGCAGATGTTAAAATGCGGTGAATTATTTTTCATATGGTTTTTAATTATGGTTTGTCAGATGGCTTCTCATAGGAGCATAATCACAATCCAGATAATCACTGATGGTCTATTTAAAGAAAAAAGAAAAGAAGAAAAGGCAGGCTGGGTAGTGTTTTTGTGAGGTACTGCTGATGGGGGCTCTCTGTGTCTCCATCATGTTTATCTCCCTTCTCACTGTCGTCATGGAAGCTCAGAGCCAACTGGGAGATCCTGCTCTGCACGGGATTGGATTACTGACCCTAATGCATGGAAAATTGAATGTATTAAGCGGCAGCCGCATTTTCAACCCTAAGGACTTCACAAGGAATTTGAAACAAAAGGCCAGAGCCCTCTGAGGAGATTTTCATCCCAGGGGGGAGTCTCATTTTTAAAAAACAAATTAACATCACCATAGAGAAACAGCTTCCAATGACCAAAAATTAGAATACAAAATGAAAGATTTTTTTATTCTCCTGGGTGCTGCTTTACTTTTTTTTTTTTTTTTTTTTTTTTTTTTTTTTTTTTTTTTTTTGCCAGTCGAAGGAGCGCTCTTGTCTTAGATGTAGCTGAGGTGAGCTAAGCTCTGACCTCAATGCAGTCGGTTGCACTCACATTGGAAGTGGGAAAACTAGGAACATCAGAATGTCTTGCCAATCCTTGGCTGAAAGATAAAAGAGGCTCATTCTTTTATAGAGGGTTAACAACAGCAGTCTCTTGATTTATGGGTATATAAATTTACTAAAGGTCCATGAATGGAGAAATCTATAGGAGTTAATCTAGTAGGGACAGATAGGGTTTTTTTTTCCTCCTTTTTCCTCCTGGTGGTACACAAAGTATTTCACAGACTTCTAGATAGTCAGAATTCTGTAAAGATCTGTGAGAGAAAGCTCATGAGCTGTAAAAGTTTGGCTTGCATGTGCTTGTGTGTGGAAAACGTGGATGTCATATCCCTCAGAGCAGGGGTAGCCAGGAGCTCTAGGGAGAAGGCTAAAAGGTTTAGAAATTGCATTTGGAAATGCAAAGGATGGAGTTGCTGGAGGTAAGGCATGGACAATCTCCATGTGTCTCCTTAACTCCAGCTTGCTGCTTTGTCCCACAGATTTGTGTTGCAGCAGCTGGGCAATGACTTGCATGGTGAGGTTAATGGCAGATGTATGTCTGTGTGTGAGAGATGGAGGGCACAGGGCAAGCCTGGGAGTCTTGTTTTGCCATTTTGCCCCCCGGGGTTATGGCAGAATAGCTCCTGCCAGGGAAGTCTGTGGGGACTGTGTGCTGAATTAATGCAAAATGTGTTTCACCTACCTTTTCCTATGATAGATGCTGTCTTCTGAGTTCAGCATACATCAACTGAACTCCTCTAAGGAGTTGTTTTAGCCTTATTGCAAATGGTAGCAGATTTATAAGGTAACAAGCTTACACTGATGAGTGTTTTTCCCTTAAGCCTGGCTATCCAAATGTAATAATACTCTGCAGATTTTTCCCTAAAGGGTGCCTGTGTAGCCTGTCACTTTGGAGGATATGCACTAAGCCTGAAACAACACTTCATTATAAAGAATAAGCAGATTTTAATGATAGCTGTTGTTGTATGAGATTTTGCAAATGAAGCATTCATTTTTGGTGCAACCAAACCAAGAGCAAACCCAGAAATACTTTTTGACTTTTTGCTGTAGAAAAATAATAAAAATATCTACAGTTATGGAGTTTTATATGCAAAACACTTTATAAATATTAAATAATTAGTCCTCACAAAATATGTACTCAAAGCCAAACTTGTACCAAGGCATCTCCTCACCTTTCAGATTGTTTCTTAGTTTCTGTCATCCCAAAGTAATTAATGCAGTGCTCTGTGTTGAGTGGGTTTTGATGGTATAGTACCTGATAAATGGTAGTATAGGAATGAAATAGGTAACAGCCTGATTTATTTTAAAGGACTATATGCTACAGCATCCCTCAGTATATTTGTGTATAAGTTTATATGTGGGCATGTGTCTCTGTGCAATTATCAATACTAACACAGCAGTTTCGCCACTGGAAGCTCTGGTTTTGGACAGTCTGGAGAACATAATAGGAATCTTTTATCGTAAAGGTGGCGGCAAGATACCCTTTTTCTGCTTTGTACAGTGAACACATAAAGGTCATGCTTGTTGAGAACAGCAGCTTTATTTTTGCCACACAAGTGAAATGATTTGTCCTCATTTATGCATTTTACTCTGAGGAGTGAGTTGTGGCACTTGTGATGTGACTTCGCACCGTTTCAGTTTGGTAAGTGTTGGGTGACATACACTGCAGCCAGTGGGGGCTCAAGCAGAGAGGTGCAAAGCACCCTGGCATGATTTTGATAAAGAAAGATGCTGAATCACTGTCTGCCCTGAAGAAATCTCCTCCAGCAACACAGTTAAGATTAAATAACAGTAACCTCTCAACGGTTCACTTTTTTTTTTTTTTGGTGTCTACTATCATAATCATACAGTAATGGTGGGAAGTGGGATAGCCAAAACACTGCACAGGTTAAGAGAGTAATGGTAAATCATGATAGGAGAGATAATGAAACAGGGATCATTTCTTCAGTGCCAAAGCTGTACAGGAACAGGAGGAAGAAAAGTGAAACAAAGAAACCTAATGAAAATCCACACTCTGATTAACATGTCAAAAAAGCAGAGATGCTGACATTCCTGTATATGAATCGAAAGAAGACAAATGGACATGCAAGAGCCCCCCAGACATTTGCAGCTGATTAGAAACACCACAGATGAACAGCTGTCATGCCGATGAAATATTATGGAATTGAAATGAACTTACAGCTGGTTGGGGTGCCACCCCTCATACTTCAATTCTACCACTGCTGCTCCAGGCTCCCACTCTTTACCTAGTCAATGAGTCTATCTTCCTGCATGCATCCCATTTAATTAGGTTCACTTTAAATCAAAACAGGACTCAGTTTCTACAAGCCTATGCTTTATAAATTGGTAAATTGTGGAGCAGATTTAAACTATTCTCAAGCACAGATTGGGTAGATTGGGTAGATTATTCGTGGTACAAGTGCAATGCTGATCAGCTAATAGCTACAAAAGTTTGGAGACCACTAGTTTTCAAACAGTTTTGGTATCTCTCTGCTTTGTGCTCTTCATTTCTCTCTCCCCTCTTTTCCATGCTCTTTTCCCTCTAGCCCTGTACAGAAAGCTTGTTAATATTTTGTTCAGCCACAAGCTAAGAGAATGAAGTTGCAAATAAGGGAATACTCCTTCTGAAGTAGCTGTATCCTTAAAAATAAATACCTGTATACTTAAAATGCTGAGCCTTGGTATAACATGTAAAATATGTTTGCAGATCACTTAGCTCAAGCCATGGTGTGAAAGGTAATTCTGGTTGATTGCTGGGAAATAGGAAATGTAGCCTCTCATTTTCTCTGTTAAGTGCCTAGCTATTCATGGAATCTGCAACTTTTTTTTTTTTTTTTTTTTTTTTTCTCAGTTTCTATTATTTTCCATTATTCTCTAGATTTAGCTGCTTCTAAATCCAAAGGAATACTCTGGATTTAAAATATTACCTCCAGGAGCAAAAGTCTCTTTTCCTGTAGGATGGGTGTTTTGCTCTTGAGTCTATTAATTATGGCCTTTTCTTTCAACAGGAATAATTGTGTTATTAATAGTCTTTTCATGAACAGAAGAAAGGCCTCTTTGGAAGGAGAATGCTCTTGCTTCACAAAAGGTTTCTGATAGCCTTAAGGTGGATTTATCTGGTGGAGCCTTGGCTAACCTTCATATTAAACAGACAGAAGCAGTTTAGGGAATTTGGGGATGTGAAGCAAATTAGAAAATAAATTAAAAGCATTATAGCTCAATAGTATAAATTAATGCAGCTGCTGTAAGCTTCATCCTGAGAGAGTTGTCAATATCTGCAAAGCTCCTGCTATGGGGAAGAAAATTAACGTGTATTTTAACATTTGTGTTTTGCCCCACAAGAAGCAATTTGAAAGAGTTCCCTGTAGCTTTGATGGCTTTCCTTATCTTAACTCCTTCCACACCAGTGCTCTTGGTGCCCTCTGGGGACTGCAGAGCGAAGGGACTAACAGCCCATCCCAGGCAAAGCATGTTATGAGTAAAAGCTGTGCAGAACAGATGCTGATGCCACACTGATGCCCAGGCTTCCCTCTGCAGCTGCTTTTCCGGGCTCCTGGCTGTGCAGGTTGTGGCAGGCTTGGTCCAACAATTTCTCTGTCTTGCAGTTGAACAGTTTGGGGATAGAGACATCAGCTGAGTCTGTGTCCACAGAACAAAAGCATCTTCTGTTCTGCTATGGTTTTGTTAATGCTGATTGGAGAAGAGCACTAACCTCCCTTCTCCTCCTGTATCCCAGCCCTCTGCGGTGCTGTTTCCTCTGCAGCAGCAATTTGTGTCTGCTCTTGTCAATGGAGATTTTAGCATTGTCTCTTCCCTCCTTGACACCTAGGTGGAGGCTCTACCAAGAGATCAGAGAGGTCAATGGCAGGTCTCTTTTTACTTATGGAACAGAGAGACAAGTGCTGCTCATCCTAAACCAACATGAGACATATCTTCCAATGCAGAAAGGAGTAAGGTAGCAGCATTTCTGTCTTTAGTATGGATGGAGTGGTTACATGAGAATTGAGGACAATAGAAAAAACATGTTAAAGTGCTGATTAAAAAGAAGACTCAGTATGGCATTTGTGTTCTCTGGTACTCAATATAAATAGGAGTTGAGAACTGTTATTGCTGTTGTTATATTCTAGTTGCACTGGGCACTCTTAATCGGATCTAGTCAGTGGTGTTCTGAGAACTGTGCAAACACATAGTAAATGAGAAAGTATGTTCCAGGGAGTTTGTGACCTTGATCAAAATAAGATGTTTCAAAGTGTATGAAGGGTTGGAAAGTGGTGAGGGCAACCATGGTATGGTCCATGGCTGGCTAGGTAAAAATCAGTCCCTACAAGTGTAAGCAGGAGACAGTGTCTGACCACAGTTAACCTTTAAGAGAGATTGATTTTAGAAAAGAACCTTTTCAGCTGGTCCTGAGACAGCATTTTTTAGGGCTAAATCTGTCAGAGAGAGAGTTTGAGGCAACAGAGGACAAATGGCTGTTTGAGGTTGCCATTATTGGTATGTTGGAACATGCTGGAGTGAGACAAGTAGCAGAAACATAGGCTGTGCAGATGTTTACTGCGGGGGACAAGGAAGGTGTCCTTCAGTGAGAGCCAGTGGAGAGACTTCAATGATAAGAATGATGTATCAGGGCTTTATGATGGTCCTCATGGAGATGAGCTGGGTGTTATGAAAATAGCAAGTATGCATGCTGTGTGCATACTACTCCTCTGTGAGGAGGATACAATCTGTGACAGAATATGGCAGCAGCAGATCTGGAGAAAATTTTATAAATTTAACAGATTTGCTGATATCTATGGGGAGATATCCTAGAGACCTCTCTCCATGGTTGTAGATAAGATACAAGATACTTTTCTAAATTTTAGCTTGCTGGATCTTTTTAGGGGGTCTTATGTCTCTTATTTTTTAATAAAATAACTACTTTCTGTCTTTAATATATGCTACTACTCTTTAAACATGAATTCTAATCCTGAAATAGCTTATAGCATGCTTCTGGCAGAACATGACTTGCCTCCAGAGCAAACAAGGAAACTCATAATCTTGAAAATCTGACCTTTCCTTAATTTCTTCTTACTTGTTCTCAGTATGTGTTCCTCCTGTAGTCTTCTCTTTATTTAAACCATGGGAGAGTAAGACTGTTAGCTTTGTCTTTCTGCCTTCTTTAAGGTACTTGGTGAACTTTGGATGCCTTGGAATTGTCTGTGTAAGAAGAAGGGTATGGGCAAGGAAGGTGAGGAATTATACGTATGCAGAGAAAGATGGAACAGAGTATCTGGAACAAAGTTGGACTGAAAAATTCTTATCAAATGAAAGCTCACTTAGGCATAACTCTACATCTGAGCTCCAAACATTACAAATGGAGCAAGGAAGCCTAACATGTGACAGCAGGTGCTAACATCTTTATTCTGCTGCACCTGAGACCCTGACATTCCCCTTGTGCTGCTGAAAATGCAGGTCAATTAATAGAAGCAGAGTTCTCATTTTTGATCCTGTATTTAATTCCCTGAAGCTATTATTGCCTTGAGGGAGTGGGGGAAAAGTGGAGAAGATAATTAGACTTGACCTTCTGCTATGGACTAGTGCAAACTGTTGGATTAGCAATGAACACTGTCAAAGCTTGGTTAGAGAGCAGGGTGGGGGGACAGGACACATTGCAATGCATGTTGCTGAATATGCAAGAGAATAAAGATTGAAATGGAAAGGACAAGAGGAAAGCTGAAAACAAATACTGAGGCCAACTCTGTAAGTGCAATGCTGTCAGGAGTTAATTTCTTCTTTTTGTTGTCAGAACATCACTGATAATCAGACAAAATGGGACTTAGTGCAGAGAAACAATTAAGCTGGGACTTCACAGCCTACATGATTAAAAAAAAAAAAGTTAAAAAATAGGAATTACACTAAGGGAACATGTTATAACAGAACTTGTGATGGCTAAGCAGCAGCCGTACATCAAATAGATGGAGCAAAACAACTGATTCTGATCAGCTTTGCTTTTTCTTTCCCATTTTTGACTGCACATTCTCTCACATTATCCTACTATTAGCATTACCGGCTTCCATTTTGGTGTGGATTACAATGGCTTGAATAAGTCCTTTTTGGAAACCATCTGGCCTTAAACATCAAAGAACAGCTGTAGACAGAGCTGGCTTTTAATGTAGCTAAAGTTCACGTCTGTGTGTAAAATAAAATGGAGCAGTGCCCACATTGATGCTGACATGGCGACACTTAGCCTTGGGGAATTCAATTTCTCATTTTTGGTTTCTTTGCCTTTAGCCTCTCCCCCTGTTAGGGATTATGGGCCAAATCCTGTTCACCTTTCTTGTGTGAAAATAGTTTGTGGTGTTATCAGTAGGATTCTTCACTTGGCATCTTTAGACTATTGTCTGTGTCCTAAATGTAGGCATTGTTCAGCAAGTAGGGTTGAAAGGAAAATAAGGTGATATGAAACCCAACATAATTATAAATTTTGCTAAATGTTTTTTTTTTTTGTCTGAGTCTTTGTGGCACTGGATATCCAAAATCAAACGCAGTTCAGCAAAATGAAACACACCAGAAAACACTTCAAAGGGTGAAACCATGTCTGGATTCTGCTCTTGTTTCTAGTGGTGTGAATCTAAAGCAACGTGGACATCTTCCAGATTTATGTAGCTGTCACAAACAACTGTACCCAGCCTAGGAAATGGAACTGGATGTTGTTTTCAAGACCAGACTGAGTGCAGGAGGGAGAATTTGAAAGCTTGACATGATTTATGAAAATGTATTAATTTTCTGAATTCCTAGGACTTAGCAGAACCATTACAGCTCAGCTGGAGCTGTAACATGAAGTTAGAAAATTTCAATGGCAGCATTAACAGTCAGACTGCTTCCAAGAAAGGGCATGTGGTTGTTGCACTCCCTATGCGTGGGTCTACAGAAAGGAGAGCAGTGCCACGACCCTTTCCTTCCTACCCCTGGGGCTTTGGTTCAGTGGGCGATGCTGATGTGGCCCAGCCCCACTGTGCAGAGGAAGACAGCACTACATAAAAAGATTCGTCATCTTCATTCCTTCTTCTGGCTTTTGAGAATCTGAATAGAACTGGGGAATGACCTGGCTTGCTGATCATCCCTTTCTACTTAAATTTCTGTAAGTACAAGTACCTGTGGCCCCTGTGTACCAGGAAGGAAGCAGAATCATGTTTGTGTTACTGCTTTAGTAATGGGCTGCGCTGTCAAAACAGAGCAAATGGGGAGTGAGCAAAGAGAGAGGAAACTAATCCCCTGTTTATACCAAATCATCTTCCATAGCTCTCTTTGAGATGAGCAAAAGAAAGTTAAGGCAAGGGAAGAGGGTGCTGCAAACACGTTTCAATTACTTTATGAAGAAGTAACTAAATGTTCCTCTTTAAGATCTGCTAAGCTTCATTGATTTAACATTGCATTCAACATGGGAATTTTCTTCCTGAGCAGCTAGGTTACATTACACCTGACCTCTTTCCTGCTCATTCTTTTATTTTTCAAGAGTGACTTTTTAATAATGATTTGCAAAACAAAATGACATTCGGTTTTGTAAGTGCTCTCTGTACTTTCCTGTATTATTTAGCCATTGAAATAATTGCTTGTAGGAGACAAATATGTTAATATTATGAAAAAAAAACCAACCCTGTAGGTATAATGTACCCAAACTCATATTCTTATCCCAAGCAGATTTATTTTTAAGATAAAGTGCCTTGCATACAGTCTCACATTTAACAAAGTGCCGTGACCTATAAATACTCCAGTGAACATTAAATGAAATATGTATTGGGCTGGATGATTTCTAATATTTTGTACTTCTTCCATGGAGTCTCTGAAAGTTAATCCAAACCCTGCTTCCCTTGGGCTGCCAAGGTAATGCGGAGCAGAAAAAAAAGGAAAAAAAAAAAAGAAAAAATCCCTGATAAACTGCAGGATAAAAGATTATTACAGGAGGGAATGAAATGCTAAAAGGAGAGATTAAAATCACTGCCCAGCTACACTGTAGGTTTATACTTGGATTATCTAATGAAAGTGCAATGAAGGGAGTACATATGATGTATGTAAGTGATGTAAGTTATATGATTATCATCCTACATGTAAGGAGGTAACAGTGCTTTAGATACATTAGTTAAAGATTATATACAAGATATCTCTTCATATTTAAAGTAACACATAGGTGAATTAGCTGAATTGCAGAAAGGTTAAATGACATGCTGTAGCTACTGGGCTAGTCATAGAGCTGGGATTAACTTTCAGTATCCTCAGAGCAAGGGACTATGGTATCCAGCTCTGCCAATAGCAGAGCTAACAGAGGGTCCCTACATGCAACGTTCATCAGGATAAAATTACAGATCACCCACAATGTTCTGGTCAATTAAGGTTAAAAATAACCTTTTGATTGCTGAAGATTTTTTCAGTCTTTTTCATTTCAGTTGTTCTGGCATGTGGAGTGTGGGTTGCCTGACGGGGGAACTTTCTCTGGCCTCCTTGCTGTGCCTCTGAGCATCTGTGGCCCTGTGGTTAGATAGCAGTCAACAAATGGTATTGAAGATGTGTTCATGAGCTAACTTGATGCCGAGGAGCCAGATTTCTTGTCTGCCTCTTTCAAAAAGAAAGAGCCTGTGATTCTGGATTACCTTCTGGAGGCTTTGTTTCTCTTTTGGACACTATCATCCATGGCTATGTTCAAAGTTGCCTTGTCTCCCCAGAGCATAATTTGCTTTGTGAATGTCTTTCAGGAGTCTTGCTTCAAGGTGGGGGAAGGATAGGAACCTGCTCAAGCTGTTCCAGGCTCCTTCTGATATTTAGGTGATGACTTCCCAGATTTGGGCTTTCTGGGGATTCTGTGTCATTTTTCTTTTCCTTATAGTTCTTCAAGGGATTCAAACTCACCATAGGTATTGTTGCTTAACCAGTTACTGTAAATCAGCCGAGCCATGGTGACTTTCTGTGAGTGCTTCTTGATGAGTCTCAGCCCTTAAATATGCCCTAATTGCTTCACAGAGATCTTCAGTCAGATCTCAGTGATTTAACTGACTGCACTAGCTTGCTATCTGCTCTCTTCATTTTTCAATGATGTATTAGTACTCAAGTCAGAAATATGCTTGAAGTTTTAAATCAGTTGCTGGTCCTGGAGAAAGCTTCCTTTGTGTTCATCTTCAGATTCAGCTTATTGTCCTTTAATTTTTTTTTTTTTTCTAAAATTTTAAATCAGAATGTATATTACTTGATAATTTGATCAACGCTGCAGCAACAAAGGCCAGCCAGTGCCTCATTGCCTGTTGTGCCCTCTGGTTTGAATAGTAACAGCACATTTTCATGCTGAGTTTAGATGAATTGGCTCCTGCCTCTGTGTGTGCTGGGTAATGTCCTTTCATATTCTTGGCATTGGTAATGAATAGGATTTTGAACACAGCTTGCAGATGTTAAGGCTTATTGTAGGAAAAGCTCTCACAAAAACTTTAAGCTTCTAATATGTGCCTAAAAGCCAAAGAGGGTATCAGAATTATGGTACTTATTCAGTTGCTATTGGTTGCTTGTTAGATCTCTGATTGCCTGTACAAGCATTTAAATGCATTTGGTGACAGGTCACTTAACTTTATAGTTCCCAGATTTTTTTTTTTCCTGTCCTTTAGTCCATACATAACAGAACTTTGTCAATCTGCTTGCTTTTAGACATGCATCTCCATTTCTTCTGAATCTCAAATATCTTCTTGAACATTAGTGGTGTTCTTGCATCTTAATTAAGATCAAAATTGAACTGATTTTCTTTAGGTAGCAAAATATCTCTGTTATTGATACTACGGTTTACTATAGGAAATCCTTAAAAAACCCTCAAACAACCCAAACCAAAATCCTGAAAAAAAACCCCAAAAACCCAGACCCTATTAAAATGTCTGTTACCTGAAAATAGTCAGTCTTTGCTATCTTGTGATTTATTTATTTTCAAAACCAGAAACTGAAAAAAATGTTTGCAGTGTCAAAGCTGTCAACTTCTTATTTTAACATGGTGTATTTCTGAGTAGTAACACAAATTATAAACAACTAACATCTTTTTTGAGGAATTACTGCGATTTGCAGATCCTATTTGGTTTTACAGCAGAGAGTAATGCTTTTTTTTTTTTTTTTTTTTTTTAATTCCCAAGAGAGATGTTTATTTCAGCTGTGGATTTAATCCTTTCTTCAAAGAGAACTGGAGGATAAAGTGAATGCCAGAGCAGTACTGCAGGTTTCTACTGTACTTTTGCTCTTTGTTGCTGTGGTGCTAAACAAGTTTCTGTTAATGTGGTGGTGCAGGTGAAAATGCTGGGACTTCATTAACAGTCTTGCTGATGAAGTGTGAGCCAGAATAAACCCCAGTTCCTCCTCTGTTTGCTGAGTTAGATTTGCAGACCGAGCAGAAGCAGAAAGCAGCATGCCCTGCATGTGTTATTCCACTGAACAGATTTCATCCACTGAACAGATTTCACTCAGACTAAATGGGCAGTAGAGTAAAAGAAACATAGCAATAAAAATGTGAAATCTTTATGCAGTCACATTTCTGAGTAAAACCAAACATCTGAGACCTTCAAAGTGAGACTTCACAGGCAAATTACAATGGGTCATCTGTGCTGTAGCCAAAATATACTAAGAAAAATAACTCAAGAATGACACATTAACAAGGAAAAGGTAAGGAAATGAACACATCGTTTTACCTTGTAGCCTGTGTAATTCAGCACAGTGTCAGAGAAGGGAATCAAACTCTGACACAGGCTCATGTGGCTGTACCAGTGCCTGGTTTGCTACCTCCTTAACTCCAGCATACATAAGATGAATGGTCTTGTGGCCAAAGACCTTGGTCTTATGAGTACATTGGAATGAATAATAAGGATTTTTCCAATTTCCTGGCTAAAATGAATTTTAAAAAATGGAGACCACATAAAATGTTTTAAGCCAGGTTAAAGCCATTGATTATTTTTCCTGCCCCTTGGTCCTTTTTCTCAGAGTGAATTCAGTGGTGTGTGGGTACTGTTGCATTGGGATGCTATGAACAGACAGGCAGCAGCAGCAAGAGAGTCCTAGCTGATTAAAAAGTAGCCAGCTCACTGAAGAATTACAGTAGATACTAAAGAAAAACCTGTTTCTGTTCTGCCTTTCATAATCTCTCTGGTAGAGCTCGTTTCTAAACAGTGTTTTACATAAAACAATTTAACTCACATTAAAAAGAGTGCCTCAACATGTTTTTTAAGAGGACTGAACAAATAATAGCTTTCTCAACAATGGGAAGTATATCTAACACTTCACTGTTTGTAAGTACAACACACAAGAAAATGAAAACCAGAATAAACTCAGTCAGATGAAGATGGTAACAACAGAAGTTCTTTAAAAGCCAGTGTTTCTTGTCGCTTGGAAATTCAATCAATATATTCATTCTCTAAAAGCTTTAAGGCAGTAAGTTTGTTTAAATAGTGGAGTAGCTTTGACATTCCTTTGCATACCTGGGTAGAGAGCAACATTAAATCAAGAGAAAGCATCGTCAAACTTGCTTTGACTGATGAAAGAAAAGGGTTAGTTGTCTGAGCCTAATCCTTTTTTTCTCCAAGAGATCATGCTAGCTGCAACTCATCTGAGACAAAATTCAGGTTGTGCATCCATATTACCTTCCTTTGCAGATCTGAGCAGCACTTTCCCTATTTCCCTATGAGTCAGAAAGATTTTTACTGGTTTTCACTCAATCATATATACTGGAGGCTTTGCTTATTTCCCAGGGCAGACTTCAGATAATGCATAAAACTTAGGTCATGAACACTGGTGGTAATTAAAGATCCGTGGTATGTATGTTCTAGGTTGTTAACTTGGGTATCTGGGCAAAATTCCAGTGTGGGTAATTATGTGTTGTCTCACTGACTTCTGTTAGCAGCTTCAGCTAGGTAAGGTATTGTATTCAAGTCTTCTCCTACATGAGTGCGTAGTATTAGTTGCTCAGTCTGCTGGGCCTCGGAGCTGATTGCTGATTTACCCTTTGAAAAATCACTGACAATTTTATCTGCCTATCTTGTTGCCCTATAAAAACAACCTGTTCTGAGAGAGCTCATCCTCAACACTTAGGGAAAATCAAGTCCTCTCAGTATTTCTTGTTAAATTAAGCATGTGAAATCACCAGTTATTTTAGAAAAATTAAGCTTTCAGCAGAAATTCAGCAATTTCTGGGTGGGTTTTGTTTACTGGTAAATTTCAACGCATTTATCAAAAAAAAATAGACTCCCTTTTTAGCAAAATACCAGCTTCTCCCCTCCAATAATGCTGAATTTGTCTGAGAATATGTGTATCTTCCTGCCAGAGAAGAATCAGGGAGAACTGCAGTTCATGCTAAGTCTTTATTGGAAAGGAGTCAATTAGTAGGAGAGAATTCTTGTTGCTATTATCTTAATGTATTCATATATTTATAAATATTGACATTATGTTCCACTGAAAGCTTTGAATATCTAAATCATTAATGCTGTAACAGATTCTAGTTTGAGGAAAATGGTGTTACTTTTTATTCCATCAAATGCTTTGTGAGAACTATATTTTGTCATGTGCGTGCTCTGCTGTGTATTACTGCTAAGTACCAAGACATTGGAGGTGTAGTACTGACAGCATCTTAAGCTGCTCAGTCAGAGCAGAGGGCTAAATATGGCTCTGGTCATTTTTATTTTAAAAATTGAGTTTTATTGTAAGAAGGCTGTCTAGTAATGCATCCCAAGGGACTACCATGATGAAGTTAATGTAGCAGAGATTTTACATCTTATAACATCACCTGCGGCAAACTATGTTGTCACCAAAACCATGCTTCGTTGTGGAAACAACCTCTTCAGCCATAATTTCTGTGGTTTCTTGAATAATAGGAGTGGAACTTCAGAATGAAAATTTCCAAAAGCATAGGATAGATGTTAATGGGATTAGAGAGATATAGATTGTGACTCTGAGGATACTTAGAGACAGCTTCACCATCTTTAAATCTGATGCTGATATTGTTGACTGCTTACATAGACTTTGCTTTCTGGTGTCAGGAAGAATCACAGTAGTTAATGTCATGGATTCTGAGATGCCAAATAAGCAGATTTTTTTCTCCTTTTCAGCTGTATTTTTTCCTGTTAAAGAGGAAAAAAAGGAGGAGATGATACGGTATGTCATCAGATCTGAGTCCTGTCATGAGATCATGAGTCCTTGCTATCCAGGTGGGACTAGCAACAGTTCAGGGAAAATCTTGATCCTTTGCTGCTATAAAGAACATAGTAATTATGTTAGATATTAGTAAAAAGTTTTTCACCATGAAAACCATTGGTGGTTAACCATTAGAACAGGTGCCCAGACAAGTTGTGGGCTCCCCACTGTTTGCCTAGGTACAACCCTCATCACCTGCTCTAGCTTGGAATTTGACCCTGCTTTTAGCAAGGCATTGGATGTGATGACCTGCAGAGATTCTTTCCCTTATATTCCATGATTCTAAACATGCATCTGGATATTTGAAGATGAATTTATCCCTTGTTATTCCACTAAATTCACTAAATTCTGTGTAAAAGATCTGTCTGCTTGCCATTACAGCAGGTGGAGATGTTAATTTTGACTTCAGTTGGAATTAGTACATGTTCTGTGTCTCTGTAGTCCTGTTCCAGTGCCCATTAAATCAGACCTTCTATGACTCTAATTCATTTCACTAATTTATCTAATCCATTTATACATGTGACATCTATCACAGTGTGTGGGAGGCAGTTCCACAGTATCACTGTATGAAAAGTAAGCTATTTTGTAGCCTAAAAGTTTATCTACTTTTTTGTTTGCATTCCCTCCCATTGCCTTCCCTCTTCAGTTTGTAAGACCCTCCGAAATTTGTCAGAGCATTTATATGAAGCAGAAACAGTACAAAACCCCTATTGAATAACTTAGTACGTAACACTGGATTGGGATCTGTCGACCATGACAGACAATGAAAGTGTTGAAATTTAAATAAGCATCCTGGGCCGTGTATTTCTACTTTGTCCTCAACGCTCATATGCCTCAGCTGTGACAGTAAGACTCTGTATGCAGAAGTTACAGCCTCTTCTAAGAGTAGGGCTGGTGTACAATGGATTATTTTTCAAAACTTGCTGACTAGCAGGAATCCCTTGTCTGGTTTAAGAGCATCCTTCTAACCAGCCCAGAAGGTTGCCTGGCAGTCTCATTGCTCCTGAGAAGAGCCAGATTTGAGCCAGTGACCCGGAGGTGAAAAGCTCTATATCCCATTAGCTATTTTCTGGGGGATGTTCAGTCTTTCCAATTTTAACTGTTTAAGGATTGCTGCATTTTCTCTGATGGCTGCATTTGACAGAAGTGAGCCGTTGATAAAAAATGAGATCAGACCCATTCCCCTGAGGTTTCCTCCCTCTCCCTCCTCGCTTGTAGCTAGACAGTTTGGATAGTGAAGAAATCAGTTATTTACTAACATTTTACAGTAGTTGAGGGGGAAAATGTCACAACATCTCTCTAATATAGTCTTTAGCTCCAAATTGTGCAATACACTGCTTTGAAATGGCTGGAAATATGCATGACTGGAGCAAGCAGAAAAATTGTAGCTAACAGCTTTGCAATCAAGATGAGTATTTCCTAATATTTGCAGCTCTTCTATTTTGAGAGCAGTATTTTTGCTACTTGTAGGCTGGATTATTCTTGTAGGTTTTATTAGCATGGGGAAGAAAATTTGGCTGCTTGGGTCTATCCTTTGCGGTTCTCACAGTTTTACAATCACTAGTTGTGTAAACCATTTTATTACTGTTGTTAGTCCAGAGTTGAGTGGGACTAACTTCTGAACTGGCTGTATCAGCTAGAAATCGGATCAATTAAAAAAAGTACTGTAATTATCTTGGTGTTTTCTGCTCTGAGACAGTGGTTATGGTTCCAATCCGTCGCTAAAGGCAACCCAGGAGCTGCCTTTCAAACCAAACCTGTAGGCAGTACCGACAGCAAGCTGGCACGTGGAAGCGCAGGTCTTAGAGTGCATCTCCTTGAAATTGCGAGGTGCTGGAGCCTGCTCTAACATGCCTGCAAGGCAGCTTGCAGTTTGGGATGGGGTGTAGCCGCATCATTTTGTAGACACTTCACTGTTAGAGCACCTAGCCAATGACATGACCTGCTTGGGAAATGGAAGTGTAGTGTCTCTGAGTATATGCAAGAGATGATTTGTTTCAATAAAAATAATGTTGGCTGTGATAAGCAAATAGTATAGCCTTATTCTTTTTGCCAGAGGGCGTATAGTGTAAGAAATTACCTTTATTCCATGCATTTCTGCCTTGAATGGTGAGTGAGAATGGGTGATTCTACTTGAAAGGGCTTAAGATAAAAAAGTAAACAGCAATGCTGATATATATATATATATATATATATATATAAAGAAAGCAGCTGAATTCTGTTCAGGTGCTCCTAGGTATGGCCATATTCAGGAGGCTGTTAGAAGGAAACCAAGCAAGACATTTCTTTCTGTGTATGGAGAATCGATTTGAGCCAATAGCCTGGAATGTGGGAGTCTGCCACTACAGCCGTGATGCCACCAGTGGAGCCGAATGACATTCCTCATGGAGCCTGACAGGATGCCTTGGTGCAGTGTAGCTCTGCCAGCTGTCTCTCTTCCATGGAGTGTAGCACAGTCCATTTAGATTCAATTTTGTTTTTATTCTTTGATGAGTGTTTAATAACCATTTCCAAATCTCTGCACAGTTGGAAAGTGACATTGTCAAGAACAGGTGCAGCCATCTGAAATTATGTGGTAATGCTTGTTGTAACAGCACTGGGACAGCGTAAAGCAGCAAAGTTTTATTTCCTTCAGGGCAGAGTTGGCTAAATGGAATTGAGATATCCTGGAATAAATAATTACCCTCTTGGTTTTGGCTCTCTTTCCATTGCGAGAGAAACGGGATGGCATTTTTGTCTAGGAATAAGAAGCTATATATTCTCATCCCAGCCTTGATATCAGCTTGCTGCATGACATTTGAAAAGTCACATGGACAAAATTTTGAGTTTTCATGGTCTATAACCAGGTGCTTATATAAGCCACCTAGTTTCTTAAGGTAAACCCACAACTCTGATTTTCATTCTGGACACCCAGTGTTCCCAGCACTTGCTATTTGGTTAATTAATTGCATACTGATATGGGCATTCAGGACTAAAGGTTTCAGCTTTATTTTTGCTGTAGGAGCTCTCTGGGTTTCAAGGAAAATTTGTGGAACCTAGAGGCCTGCAGCATCTTCTGAAATATTTTATTTCTTAGTTTATTCCTGGTTAAATTGGAGGCAATAATTCATATATCATTGCTTTGTTTTGAGGCTTTTAATCAGAGTTGGGTACTGTAAGATAATGAACTTCATTGGCTCTGATGGATATTAATAGATAAGCATGCAGGGCAGCTGGTGCAAGAAGGGATCTTAATATTTGTGCTTGCTGTGAGATCTTTACTTTGAGATGTTCTTTGAGTACTAAGGCTTATTAAGCTCCACCTTAATGCTAGCAGCCTACTGCACTGTCAGTGGGGACTAGCTGTTTGTGGCAATGTTCTTTTATTCATGATGTTTTACTACTATTTCTCTGATCTTTTCCACTGACTGCTTCATATAAATGTTTTGATGAACTCTGAGAGTGTTCAAAAGCCTCCCTTCTTGCAACTTACCACTATCAGTTTCTCTGTTTTCCTTTTCTGATACTCCACCTTTTTGCTTTGCTTCTTCAGTGCAGCAAAACAGCAGGCACAACAATCTCTGTCCCTCAGAGCAAAAAGATTACAGGGGTTAGATGTTGTAAAAGTCTACATCGAATGAGTAATTCCCGTTAGAAAATCAGTTTGTTGACTAAGGGAAAGTAGCCAGGGATGAAGAGAAGAGAAGGCTTACTTAAAATTGTTCCCTATTGAATCCTTGTTAATGTGAGCAGCTGATGTCTGTGGAAACTCTCTAACCTTGTTGCCTTAACCATGAACCTCCTCTTTGTTGATTTAGCTCCCTTTTTGTTAATAGAGGGGTTAACTCAGTAGATGGCAGTCTCTTTCCTCTGAGTCAGAAAAGAGAGACAGTGAGCTGGAGCTGCAAGGCGGTTCTTCAGAGGGCCTCATTTGGAGAAGATATAAAGCCCACACCCTGGTAAACTGGAGTCAGTCAGGACTGTTGCACAGATTTCAAGAAAGTAGGTGTGTTCCACCCCAGTAGGTTATAGCTCTCATAATTCCATCTCATCTTACCAAGTTAACAGTTGCTATTTTAATTATACCATAAAGTTTGGAAACAAGACAGACATGAGATCCAAGCCTTGTCTCACTAAAGGTAGCCTTACATAACTGCTTACAGTGGAGCTTCTCTTCATTCACGTTTGGAAGTGGAAGAGTGGTCAATCCCAACATGTTGTCTTTAGAAAGATGTTTGTCCAAAAATATGAGAAAAGGCCCGTGAATGTAAGTAATGGGTAAAATCCTAATGACAAATGACCTGTGAGGAGGTGTGCTGCTCCCTAGTGCAGCTTCTCATAGAGACAGATGTCCTCATGGAATAGAAGCTGTTATATTTCATGCATATTGCGATAGTTGCAGCAAAAACCTGCACTGTGTACAGTATAACACCAAAAATAATTTACTTTGTGTTTTGTTGCTAATATTTAATTTAATCATTAATATTTAATTAAAATATTTTAGGAAGAAATAAAATTTGGTATGTATTTCTAGATTTCGTGTTGAAATACTGAGAAATTTCAGTCCTAAATTAATGAATTAGACTTAAACATTCACTCGTGAGACTTAAAGATAATCCCAAATGTATTTTGAAGTTGGGTTTTTTTGTCCTCTGAGTGAGATTCTGCATGGTTTGACTTACTGCAAGAGAAATCAGGGGTGCTCTGAAACATTCCTTTGAGTTGTCCACATGTTAGGTTGAGGAGGCAAGTCAAATTCCAGCCCCAGACACCAGCATATTTTGGCAGAAAATCCATGCTGGAGTTTCCAGTTGAGGGTCACATAGTAGGCTGGATTTCAAGAGAAAAATTTTGGGTTTGTAGTTTTATTTTTATTTTATTCTCATCAGTGGGTACAATGACCAGAGCATCAACGTGTCTGTGAGACAGTGAATCCATTACTAATTTGGGCAGCTGCCTGTTACACCAGCTGGAGTTTGTTTAGACCTCTAGCTTTCAGTCCCATGCACTGTGCACTGCTTGGAGGTCATATATATATATGGATGGTCCTTGTTGCTCTTCCATTAGTACAGAAGAACATACAGGCCCGAATGGATTAGTTACTTGAAAATGTCCTGGCTTATTATAATTTTTTCCCTCTGAGCTTAAAATAAAAAAAAGGTGAAAAAATTTTGATCCTCTGAATACATTTCGGTTAAGTATTTTGCACCCTGGGTTTTGACATGCTGTATGCTGCCATAGTATTACTACAACACCTGCTTCAAATTCTTCTTTCTCCTACCTGTCAGTGCATCATTTCATGCTTCACTAAGTGGTGTGAATAGCAAAACCAGATGGTTCATTACTCATGTAGTCATTGTGTGAAATATGAATGAAACATCTCATGTCTGAAAGAGTCATTGTCAGCTGAGTCCAGCTGGTATGGTAGTATTCTGCTCAGAATCCAGAGTCCAGTTGCTTCCTTCAGTTGTGCTTAGTCTCAGCTCAGTACTTGTTCAAGCAAATGTCTAATTTGTGATTTGAAATCTTCCGTTTATTCACTTTCTTCCCCTTTAAGTGTACTTTAGGGTTGAGATCCTTGCTAGAACATCTGTGGCATGAGGTCATTCTTTGATTTTATCGTTGTAGGCACAGATAAGTGAATAATATATGTGTGTTTACCTACAAATGAGAGAAAGATATGAATTTGTTATGTATTAGAGGAAGTTAATGAACTATTTTTTTTTTCCCAGCGCTGTCTTTACTGAAATAACTTCCATCAAAAGTTTTCTCCACCAGGTCTAGAGTTCCATCTCTGTCAAAGCTATTTGTACCGTTCTTTCTTTTGGCAGAAAGAATTGTTCCTTGGGAAGCCATCATTGTCAGTACTGCACAGATCAGATGGCAATGGCTTCTAAAATAGCAGGTTAATATCCCTGCCTGACAGGATTAAATGCTTAACAGTGATTCTTGCTTTTACATCTATCAGAGTAAGTGATGCTGTATGCAATGATAAAGATGTGACATTGTTCAGCTTGCCTTTTGGAGAATGATTAAATGACATGCTTAAATCCTTTGTGGCCTCACAGGTTTGATGGTACTGAGTGATACAGTGGAACAGAACAACTATACCTTAAGTGAGGAACAATGGCTACGTTATGTATTGAAAATTTAGTTTATACTTATAACTTGCAGGCAGAAGGAACACCATGCACTATTTTCATTTGAAACTAACAAACTACTATATTGTAAAATCTGCCTCTGTGTAAGCTTTCCCTTACTCCTCATGAAGGCTCATCCTTCTGGAGTGGGAAGGACAGATGACAACATATTCAGTAAAACCTGAACCTGCATCATCTCTTTAGACTTTGGGGTGAGATTCTGTTTGTGAATTTAAATATCTGCATAGAATCATCTACATGTGAATCAGGAGTCTAAGCTGCTATTATAAAGCCACTAAAGGGCTCATTATAAGAGTCTAAAGGTATTCAGCTTCTAAAGCAAAGCAGTCTAGGGCTGTTCAGCTAACCAAATTTAAGTGCCTATATTAGGATGAGCTGAGCTGCTGACATGGACTCTGTTGACTGTAATGAATGCTCAGGTGACTTCTTCACATGTGAATGCCTGTGTGTGGCACCTACTTTTAGGTTTCCATCTGTGAGTTAGATCCAAGCATTATTTTGTACAGTTTACAATGAGATGAGTATACCTTCTCATAATCCATGGAACAAACTGAACCCTTGCAGCACAACAGATGAGGAGGGTTCAGCTTGTTGAGATAGAGCTGTCAGGGTTGGGCAAACCCAGGGTTGAAGGTGGATTGTTTTTTGTGTACAGACTTGTGTGGGCTTTAACATCCATGTATGCAAGGCACTGAAGGAATAGTTGAGCTGTAGGATTTTGAGGCTGTCGTAGGGCCTCAACAATAAATGTAGGTACTGAAACAGAGGTTGATGTCTAAATATCTTTGAGGATTTGGGTGTTGGCATTGTGCACTGGTTGCTGACATCATATTTAAAAACAGTGTTTGGAGTGGTAGTTTGGTCTGCTTCCATATTTTTTTTGCTAGCATAGAATTAAAGGATTATGTTATTAATCATTCATATTAGGATATTGCAGAAGACAGTGCCGCGAGACATCTCAAGTGCTAAAATGGCCATCATATCTTCAAAGTCAGGATCAATTGTACCACTATATTTAGAGAAGGCCTTGGAAGGGTGGAGCTTGGGTGGTGCCTCATCCACCACTGTCATTCTGATAGTACCATTGATCTGGGTTCTGTTACAGGTATTTAAGGAGCTTCTCTTCATGCTTAAGTTTTTCTCCAGTATGGAGGTAAGAAGGGATTGCTTACTCAAACTTTGGTGTTTCCAGTCTTTTGGCTGTTAATCTGCAGTTCCTTAGTGGGGTTTTTTTGAGTATCATGTATTGTTTCACATACAGAAATGACATCATTAACCAAAAATATTAGGAATATGAGAATTCTTAGACTAGATTTTAGTATAAGATTATATTTTTCTTTTAAAATTAAAAGCTGTAGTCTGGCATAAGCCTTCCGCCATCAATGGCAAAACCTGCAATTCTTTAGTCAGTCTGTCACGTAGATTTAACAGATCCCTGTGATGGGAAATTAACCCTTACATAATCAGGCATCTAGCACTTTACAGTAGGATAAAATATAACATGCAGGTTTGTATTATATGCAGTTTTCAGTCTTGTAGGATGTGAACAGGTTTGGGTCAGCCCTGATGCTAGAAAATGACTCAAAGTTCAGAAATCTGGAAAGTTGCCGGTGTTTGCTTTGCTTAATAAAGCAAACTGTAAGTCAAACATTTAAACACAGCATTCTGGTAACAGGGGGCCTGTTTTAATACAGCTCTTTTATTGGCCTCTTTGTAGTTCAGAAATAATAAAGGCGATCCTGGCGGATAAGGTGTTTTCAATGCAAGTCTCATGTGGAACCTTTATTTTCAGACACAGGCCTTGTATAACAATATGAATCACTGACATGAGAGCTGTTCTGATCTATGGTGGTTTTTCCAGTAGGGAAATAACCTGCTGAGTTTATTAATGTTTGTCTAATTTACATCATTAGGGTCATTTTTTAAATAGCCCTGTCTGTTTGCTTTATTGCTGGCATGAGTGTTGAGAGGAGGGATGCTAGAGCATGAGGGCTGCTCAGAATGAGTGGAGCAGAAAGCTGAGCCTTGTGTCCTCCCAGGTGCTCCCTGATCAGAGAAAATCTTTGAGGCTTCAACCTCTGAAGGCCTACACACCACTGCAGGCATATGTGTTTCAATGTGGTGTTCCTAGTTCCTCAAAAGACCTTTGTGACAGCAGAAGAGCAAGGCAAAGGAGACAGAAAAGCAGGGCTTGTATGTGCAGCAGGAAGACAACATGACACCCATTTCAAGGTTTTAAAGGGGAGTCTGTGCCATCCCTCTTCTTACAGGTGTTGCACATACCAATTAGCAAAGGGGGATTTTTGTAGTTCTTTGTGTGCTGATCATTTGCTCTCATGCTGTTTGTTGTGGAGAGGAAGCTCAGCAGTGGTGCTGAGGAATGCTATGGTGTTTCTGAAGGGCTTGTCCAGCTCCTCTGAAGTGCCCTCTCCTCTGAGGGATGGAAGATGTTTTTCTGTGTCATTGCAGGAAACAGTATCATGCCTGTTACTACCACTGCTGGCAATAATACAGGTGAGGCTATTTAGTTGAAAAGACTGATCAGCAGATCAGACTGAAATTCTGTTTTTTTTTTCTCCTTCTTCATTCTCAAAGGGGAATAAATGATAGGAAAATGTAGTGCTGCAATTGAAATCTGGTAGGCTAAGTCATGGTCTTTGTCTTCTGGTGAAAATCTGGAATCTCTCTTTGGTTTGCTTGTTACTCTGGATTTATTACAATGAGATTAGAATTTGATCAAGCTGCTATAATTTTTGTGAACTATTTTTTATTTGTTATCTATATGTCTATTGATCTACACATACATGGACAATAAGTGGATGGCTGCCTGTACTCGACTAAAATTGTACTTTGTTGTTGTAGTGGTAGAACGAATTCAGTTCTGCAGTTTCTGTAACTAAATCCTTTTTATCAGAGTGGGAAAATTTTAAGAAATTGTCCAGTCTGAGCTGTAGGGCCTGCCGAGTTTGCCAGTGAGAAGCAGTGAGGTGTTCTGTCCTGGTAGTGCATCCAGCCTGGCAGATGAAGCAGAGGCAGAGACTTAGAAAAATCCTGATCATTACCTTTTCTGAGTTTATACTAAGTTTCTGAATTAAACCTAACTCTCTCACTAGTACAGTGTTATACAGATTCCTTGGAGAAATGTGTTTGAATGACTGATTCTCCTTATGTAAATATATTGCATAATTTAAGGATCTGAGGTTATTTGGATTTTGGATAAAAAGGAACTCTGAAAGAGCTTTTTAATCTGGTACACCGACTGTACTTAGTTCTGTATTAGGCTATAAGGAAGAAGTTACAGGCAACATTTTTTTTTTTTTTTCTGGGTAGGAGTTTTTTTATTTCTCTTTGTATGGACAGCTGCTCAGCTGCAGGTAAAAAATGTTATAGTTTATGGGACTGCCAGCTGGAGCCAATTAAAATCTAATGGACCAGAGTTGGCACTAAAATATCTTGTTCTGCCGTAGCAATGTAGACGTTTTGTTCTGCTGCTTATACATGATTTAAAAGGTTTACAGTGTTGTTAAGAAACATTTTACTTACCAATTTGCAAGCCAAGACATGTTTGAATTTAAAATCCAACACAGAAATATTACAGTTTGGGTCCTTTAATGAAGTCATGGTCTGAGTGTGAAGAGTTGTGATGGAGGGAGTTTCCCTGCCTGATGATGTTCTCCTCTAAATATGTGAGACAAAAGCAGAGAACTAGATAACTTACTTTGGTCACACCAAGGATCTGCCACATACCTAGGAAAAACGCAGGTCTTAAGACAGGTGATCTGCCTTTTAATTCTGACTACCTCAAGCAAAAGAAAACTAGGACAAGACTAGAAGCTCGAGTTACAGCATTGGAGGGTAAAAATCATTATTACTGAGAGTAACACGGGCAAAGGGAGATGTGGATAAGGTGTGTTAGAGGGACAGAACAGAGAGTAAGAGCTCAGCAAAAATAATTGATTTCTGGAAAAAGAATTCAGTTAATTTGAACTGTAAGGATCTGTTGTTTGTTGTTGAGATATGAGTCACACTAGTCTCTTTGTGTGAACCTAAAGGCTTAAAAGGCATTTTTGGCCTTTCCAAATGAAGTTTTTTCAAAGATTGAATTGAGACTTTTTCACTTAATTTTGAAGGTGGGGAGATTTTTTTTTTTTCCCCAAAAAAAACATTTCACCAACACTGTATGAAACATGGCTCATGTAGGCAATCCTTCTATCTAGGAAACCTTTCTATTTCTTTGTGATAGTTTAAGTTCATTTCACTTACATTTTCAGTGGGAACATTTGATTGGTTAGTGACCAAGGTTCATGTGATAAACAGGAACTCAATTGCTTGTGATTGTTTCTTCACATTCTTAAAAATTGCTCAGGGCACAAAAGATACCTTGACAACAGGTACAGAAATAGTCCTGTAGATGCATGAAATAGGAAAGAGATGTTTCTTAAGGCATCTTAAGCCTGGACCATATTGTCCCATGGTTTCCACAAACAAGCAGGCCATGCATTTGAAAGAGTGAAAAATATGAATAATGGGCATTTGAAAGTGTGATAAACTTAGGCCTGATTTCTCTGTTTTCTATACATGGGGAACATCTAAGCTACTTTTAAGCATTCTGCAAATTATTCAAAAACCAGTCAACATGGCTGATTTTAATCCTGTACTGACCAATTTTAACCCAGAAATGGGTTAAAACTCTAGAAGGCAGGAAGAAAAGAAGAGTGGGAGGACAATAAAAGAGTGTGTGAAGTAATGGAGTTTAGAGATATTTGTATGGTACAGATTATTAATGCCTGAAAAACTTCTGTATTTGGGTGAGATGCTTCAAAATGTCAAAGGAAGGTCAGAAAATCTAAGGTTTGTGTAGTATAATGGTAACTGCAAACAGCTGATGTTTGTCCTGCTTTCAGTTGTCACAGTGTTTCACTGGTTCCTGTGTGACCTGTGGCTGAAGTACTTTCCACTGCTGTTGGGATGTAGGCATTGACTTGCTGTCCTGACTGAACACCAACCTCAGATCAGTTTATGTTGAGGAGCATTTACTATTTGACCACTCAGAGGTAAAGATGTGGATAGAACTCAGCAATAACTGTTCTCAGAGGAATGAGACTGGGGCCAAGCCTGATTTGGTTCTAATTTTAATTTTTCCATAATTTTCTATTCTAAAATCTTCGGGAACCATTTCTAAGTTAATGAAATTACAGGTAATTTCCTAGAGCTTTACACAGTTAAAACTTTGTAGTTCTCCTTATAATATATTTGGTTCACCTCAATACTGAAACGAAGGATTCAAACAGAACTGGAGGTTGTACAGCTGTAAGGTGGTCCTCAGGCACAGGACTGAGATACGCTCTCAGGGAACCATTGGAAATGCTGCATAGGTGTTATTATGCCTGTATCACAGCCAGAGCAGTTCCTTCTCTGAACTTGTCGATGTGTCACTTATAATAGGCATTAAATTTAATATTTGGAGAGACACACAACTTTGTAATATTAATAACAGCTTCATAATGTTCAAAGAGAAAGATGTAACCTAATTGGAGAATGAGTGTAGACTCTTTTGGCTGCTCTTCAGGCAGGAGATTTATTAGAAACACTGTAGTACTCTTAATTCCTAATCTGACTCCTCTCCCACAGTTTACAGTAAGTTACTCCATTTGCCTCTGTTTTAAGAGTACTCTTGAAATGGCATCTTTTTATGTACCTGATTTTAAGAGAACATTGTGGAGGAAAAGGAAGAGGAAACCAATCCAAACTAGAATATGTATGATTCATAGTAAGAACTATTGAGGCTGTAAAAAACCCTGGTAGGGATTCTGACGAGTTGGCATATCTCCTTCCACATTGATAAATTTATCACTGGTGAAAGTGTTTATTCCTTTGCAGTTGTATGATTTATGCTGGACCTTTTGTACTGCATGTGTGGACCTATAGCTCATCCTCAAGCAGTAGAAGATGAACTCTGACTAATAGATCTCTGTGATTATTCTGCAATTTATGCAGGATTAGTATTTTAAAAGGGTAGTGTGCATGATTTAAGTAGGATTTGAGTATATAGCCATGGTTTGTCCTTTGCTGTCAGCAAAGCCATACTAAGTTCATTTCTTAAAGAAGCTCCAGGCCAAATGTCAGAAAAAATTAAATCAAGCAGTGATGTAGTCCCATAGGGAAAATTTATTTCAATTGTGAGGTATTCATGGATATAATATGTCATCCTGTAGTCTGTGACTGTTGGGTGCACTTACAGGCAACGTGGCTTGGTAATTGCTACTTGTTAAGAAATTTGGCTACAATAAAAAATGATCTGCCAGGGAGAGAGACAGTTTTGTTAATTTTATTTATGAGACTTTCATCAAAACTGGAAGGATGTATGCATGTGGTGGCAAATCCTGTGTGATACAGCATCTTTTATTAAAGAACATTGGTTTTGTCTTCCAGCAAGGAGATACCATAATCTTTTAGAGCTTTGGTTTCTGCAGTCTGAGAAACAAGTTAGACACAAGCCCCTTATTTTACTCAGCCATTAACATTTTGCTACCCAGTTCACCCCTCCTGAGGGCAAGTGTAAGCAAATTTTCCATCTTTCTAACAGATGTGGGACAAAGCTAGGTTTGTTGGATCAGCCTGGATCCAAACCTGGAAAGAATTAACTCCACCCTCTGCAGTTTTGTTTTCATAGAGATTTTTTTTTTTTTCCTGGCATTTTCTAAATAAACCAGACCCAGTTCAGATTATTCTTTAGTGTGGATACCTGACCCAGGAGCAAGATTGTGTAGGTCATAATTAGAGGCATGGCAAGCTGAGGTGGAGCCACAAGCTACCTTTCCGTGAAACACTTCCCTGCCCATGCTTGTTGTATTAACTTAGTCTCTAAACTCTTCTGGGGCCATAGGGGCTTGCAGTGGTTTCCTTTATCATCTTTAATTACAGATGGGTTAACTTTGTGGTATCAATAGCTGTAAGCACTTATGTGTAGAATTCAAATGTCCATTGTCATTCTTAGCTGTGTTATTTGATTACTGTGAAGCATTACATGTGGAGCACACACATGATTTAGGAAGAGTATCTTTTCAGATGCAAATGGACGTTTAAATCAGAAGAAGCCAATGCACATTTGATAGCAGCATCCTTCCAGAATGAAAAGATTTATCGCCTATTGAATCGTTAAGGAACAATAGACCTGCTCCCTCAGCTGGCCAAAATCATTGTATTGCTTTGGGCTTTAGCGACCCTCTGACATTAATGATCTAACCCAGTATTGTTCGTATATCTGAGGAAGAAAGTAATGAAGCCACGTTTCATGGATTTATTTTAAGGATGTGAGAAATAGAAGAGGACAGATTCTGCTTTAGCTTGTGCCACGCTAAGTCTGGAAGAAATGAATTAAAAACCCAAAGTAATTTTAAGCAGAGCACTTGTGTTATTCCACAGTAACACTTTCCTAGCCAGAAGCTTAAAGCCAGTGACAGACAAAGATTGAATCATAAGAATTTCTGAATAGTTTCATTGTGTGTTAACACAATGCATGAGGTGTTCTGGGTAAGGAAATAGGTTGCATGGAGTTCTGAATAGGAAAAAACTCTCTTATAGTTAAATCTGTAGCACCTGCAGACACAGGGAAGTGCCACACCAGCTGTAGGCAAGAAAATTAAGGATCACCAGACAGGTTCATGTGGCCCTTACGTGTCTGGCAAGCCAGTCTTTCTGGGGACTGTTTTATTATTCATTGTCTATCTGCAAAACCGTTCTTTTCACATCAGGTTCAGCTTTGTTTATCACTTTTCTGTGTGAATTTGTTGAATTAAAAGACCCATCTAAAAGAAGACAAAGTTTATGTTGTTTCCTCTAGTATTTATTCTTCTTGTCTGTCTTAGAAGAATCATGAATTACTTGGGGTCTGTTAGAATGAAGGTTCTTTGGGAGACAGTTAACTAATGCCTCTTCACTGGAAAGGAGGTTGGTTGACAGATCAAAGTGCGTCTTTCCCGTAATAGTGACTAAAAGATTTTACCTGAGCTACCCATATGACCATAAAGAGATGATCTTTTTTCTTGGGGAGTCAAGGCTGATTTTTGAATCTTTCCAAAGCACATTTCATTATGGTGGCTTTCCTCTGTTATATTGATGGAACATTTTGCTTTGCTTGGTTTTAGTAGTTTTCCCCAGGTCATTTCAGAGTCCAACCTAAATGATACTGTCACCCACAGACATGTTTTAACTATTTAGCATTCTAAATGAAGATGTTCCATAAACACAAAGTTACTGAGACCATGCAAGCCTGTCTATTGATTAAGTTCTTATATAAATATTTTACATATTTACTAAGCATCGGTACTATCTGTTTAGGTCAATAGTTCACAGATCTTGGGTGAATAAGCAGTCATTCACATCCTTTGTTCCCCAGGTTCTCCTTTATTTTGTTTCCTACCTATTTTCCTGTCTTCTTTGATATTACTGCCCGCAGTATTTTTCTCCTTTCCAGTTATTTCCCCCTTCTGTCATTGGAACCAATAATTGCTCAGTTTTTCCTAGACAGTTGATTTCCTCAGCTTTTTTTTCCCCCTCTCTCTCTTTCTTTTTTTTTTTTTTTTTTTCATACTCTCTCTTTTTGTTTATTGAGAGGTTCTTTCCTTCATCTCAGTTATATTTGAATGCCTGCATAAAATATGTTTCCTGATTCTACCTTGATTATATTGGACATGAGATGGTGCTTGTAGTAGCTGCTACCTCTTGTATAGTTGTTAGCCTGTTGTTAGTTAGTTGTTAGTTGTACAGTTGTTATCTGCTAACTTCCTTTTTAGAGACTTGTTCATTGCCTATTGGTCCTGAGTGAGGCTCTGAGAGATGGGACCTCTCCTTGAAGCTATTAAAAAAGGATTGATAAGAGGCAAAGAATAGAGTATTCTGCAATTAGTAAATGAAGCAATCTGCTGAAGAAGATTAAAGACCACAGAATCAACTAGGTTGGAAAGGACCTTGAAGGTCACCTAGTCCAACCGTTAACCTAGCACTGACAGTTCCCAACTATACCATGTCCTTAAGTGCTACCTAGGTGCTAGGACTTAGTGCGACCCAACTCTTTAAAGACAGTACAGTTGTTGGCAGTTGTGATTCCCACCCATTTTCTTAGGCAAAGCAATTTACATAGATTTTACCAAATGGTGTTCTAGGTACGCTGGACTTCTTGGAGTCACAAAGATCCCCCATGCTCGTGGGAGGTGAGTAGGGCACAGCCCAGAGCCAACCTGTGCTGCAGATGGCAGTGGAAGCTGAACCAGCTCCTCTCAGATCAGTGAGACCTAGCTGTCCAGGCCTGCAGCCTCTTCTTTCTTTGCATTTATCCTTTGAAAAGTGCAGTTAAAATGTTCAGACTCATTTATGTAGTTTGATGCATAATGATAAATACACTTTTTACAGAAGCCATTTGTAGCACAATGGTTATGTTGCACTTTTATTTCTGAAGACTTCAGGGATTCTTTCCGGGCCATATGACTCACAACTTTGAAGTCACTGAGCAAAGGGTCAAGCCCTTCTTCACTCAATAGATGCTTTCAGCTCCAAGTGCTACTAGTACATTCAGGGCTAAAAATCTTGTCTATTGTAACAGCTGTAGCTTCAAAATGTCGTGAAGCTGCATTAACGCTTCATTTCCTACAGTGAATCATTTTGCTTATGAAGTATAAGAGCTAGGGACATTTGGGAAGAAAAAAGAGAAACAGAAAGAAATAGACCCTTTGTGCTCTGGAATGGATTATTTTTCTTTTTCCCCCACTGGATAACTTTATCCCATCACAGCAGTGAAATACAATGATATAGAATAATTATGTGTTCCTAAGCTTTTCCAATTGATCTACTGTTGTGAAATTTATTTGGTAAATTCACCTGAGTGACTTTGGACATTAAAGCACAAGGACATTATGAATAAAAGAAATACTTATTTGCCTGATATAATGGAGTGTTGTGACCACAGGAACATCATTGTCAACATCTATTCTAGATTAGAGTAGGTTTGTTGTCAGAAAAATGGGTGTGTGGTTCAGAAGGTGACTGCAAAAATTATTTGTGTGGCTTCATATTTATTTGCTTCCTCTAATTTCTGGTCTTAATTTAATTTTGAATTGGAAAAATCAAGCTCTCTTCTTCCTATTACTGTTAGAAGGAGAGTGATGATTTTTTTTTTTTAATTTTTTTTTTCCTGAGAGGTACCAAATGACAGTTTTGCTGGGTGAGGAAACAGAAGAAATAAACCCTAGCTGTCTTCTCTTGATTGGCTTTCTACTCGTATTTAAAATATAATTTAGTTTAAAAAATACTCAAGATTTAAGGGAGCAGATACCTGGAGAAAAGAATGTGCCATTATTAATGATTTGTTTCTATCAGTAGCTGCATTTTGAAGCATTACTGTCTTCCCCAGGCTGTATTAGCACTGTGAACAATGAAAACAGAAAAATGCAATGTCATAGATAAAAAGTATACTCATTAGTATTCCCCTATTTTCCTGCAAGTATTCATCTTCTGCATTTGTCAGCCGTACTTTAGAATACGAGGTAAAATTGTTTAAATGTTTGTCAAATGAGGATGTAGGAGTTAGGAAATGCTATAATGAGAAATTATTTCAATACATGAGATAATATATATGCTATGTAATACACAGAGTTTGATATTAGTAAGACATTCTTGCAGAATTAACAGATTTGAAAAAGACACTATGTAACAGCCAACGAATGAGATATATTGCAGATAAGTTCATCTTGTTAAACAGCTAGAAGTAATAAATTTATACTGCTTGTGATTGTTTTTCTGTATATATTTATCTTTCAATGGCATTTGAATTTTTTTCTGTGTCTTAAAACAACAAAAGAACGTACTGTAAAAGCACAGAAACAATGAAGATAGAAGCAAAATGTAAGAAAAGAGAGGAACCGAGGAACATTGCAGAGGATGGGTAGCAGAGGAGAATTATCCTTCAAAAATAAATTTTTATATATTTTAATTTCAAGAATATAATTTTAATAGGAGACTGTAACCTGCCAAGATACAGAGTTGCCTAAACAAAGAGAAAAGGAAACCTTTTGTGATTGCAGTTTCTACACTATTTTAAGTTTGAAAATTTCAATTAAATTTTGTGCATTTATAATTAAGTGTTTAATTTTTAAATGCCATTTTGGTTTAGCTTCCTCCCTCTTTTTTATTTCACTACTGAAAAGTGAGAGGATGTAGAAAGGTTTGGGAAAAGGAGAAGGAAAAAACAGCAGTGGAGAAACAAAAAAAGACCTGTAAGTCCTGTCAAAGCAATTAAACAAAATCTCCCATTTTTCTCCCCATATTTTTAGTTATGGAAAAGTCCATTTTTGCCTACAAACACCTACTTTGAAAAAAAATTCACTAGTTCTATTTGTTAAATTATTATGGTAGAAGTGAGAACATCTAGCATGTTTCTGAATGGTGTGACAACTATAATTACCCACACAGGGAATAATTTTTGAGAGTAGAGGGATCTTCAGTGCAGGTGTCAAAGACATGGCAAGATCCAGTGGCTTGAAACCAAAGCTGCACAAATTCAAGCAGAAGGTAAAAGCACCTTCAAGCAGAAGGTAAAAAGGGTTTTTAATGGGTGAGTGTGTGTGTGTTATCCATAGGAATGTCCAGTGAGGCAATGGTGCTCTATCTCTGTCACTTGAGGTGTCACATTGGTAGGAAGCTCTATAAGGATGTTCTGGAAGGAATTGAGAGATTTCTGGGATTTATATGCTCCATTCTGTCAGAGACAAAGTCAGATGAGATATCACAGCAGTCCTCCTGGGCTTAGAGTCAGAATCTATGAAACGTATTTTCAGGCAGCTTTGCGAGTCTCTCCTCTATGGCTGTGAGATTCACCCTACGTGCTGAGCCAGAGGAACCAGAAGCCTTGCAGAGAAAGGCTTATCTGACCGCTTCAAGGGGACAGTGGAGAAGACCCACATAATCCAGTACAGCATGTGGTACAGTCAGGGCTGCCATGTCATCTATGAACTAGTTGACAGCTGTGTGTGTTGGCTTGTAAATGCATACAGCTGGGACACCCTCATTGCTCCTCTGTATGTGCTTCTCTCCTCTTTATACTATTTCCCACCTCATCCCCAACCAACTGATGAACACACAGCAGTGTCTCTGTCACAGAAAGAACATATTTCTCATGTTGCTGCAATCCACTTCTTGAAGAAACTCTCATTTGGGAAAAGGAATTTTTGAGCCCAGCAGTTTCTGGTTTCTTTTGTCGCTTTTACCAAGGACATTAATCACAAAGGTAGGGAGAGGAAGATGAGGGTTGTTTCTGTGAGGTGGGCAGCTCTTTACTGATGAGTAAAAGGTGTCCTGCTGAGAGCCGAGGTCAGCACTGGAGGAGGTGCATTTTTCACTTGGTTTTAATGTTGCATGGATTTAGATGTGGTGTCACTAGCACTTCTGTCCCTACAGAAATCAGGTCACATCCTGTAATTTCAGGCAAAGAATAGGTGGAAGAGTCAGACTTAGCTGCCATCATTAGTTACTGAGTTTAGCAGCATGAAAATAAAGATATTGAGCAGAGGGTGAACATACCCTGAGAAAAAGAGGCTGTTGCGTGTGAACAGGAAGGCTCTACTTTAATCATGTGAAAATGACTGAAGAGTTGGAAAAGTTATTTAAGGATATGCACGGCTAGTAGCTGAAGAAGTGCAAATGGGAGAATTTTGCTCGCTTGTTATTGATTCTCCATCACTTCAAATGCAGTGACAAGAACCAGGATAGTATTACAGATTTGTGGACTAGATATGCAGTTCCCACTCATTAAATAACATGGCTTCATAGTTGTTGAGTGGATAAAGAAAAGTAATTTTAGGTTTACATTGTAAAGGGGGGAGATTAAGACAGCTGAAATTTATTGTAGTTTTTCTCTGTACAATATTTGGCCAAGAGAGGAGCCTGTCCTATGCTAGGGTTAGCTGCAGGTGGCTCCAGCTCCTGGTTTGCCCAAATTTATGCCTTCATGATGGAGCAGGGTCCTGTCTGCCAGGGCCCAAGTCTTCCCAAGGACAGAGGAAGGAGAGTTGGGTAGAAGCAAGATGGTGACTTTGTGCCTGCTCAAGACTTGCTGCTGGGAGGATACAGGAGACCTTTTCATGGCTGCATTTTTGCTATCCCAGTGGACAAGAGGAAAGTAACATCAGGTTAAATTACATGGTCCAAAAACTTTCACTAGTTAAATCCTGATATAGCAGAGAGTTTTTGCAGGATTAGTCAATACTGGGCCATTAGGAGTTAAATTATTTTCCCAGAGTCTCAGAAAGGAGTGGAATCAGAGCCAGGATTTGAAGCCAGCATTCAGCATTTGAAGCCAGGTCCTGCAGTTGGACAATGAGGCTTGGCTCTCTTTTCATGGGGTATGGAGCAGCTGGGTAGAAACATCTATTATTTGTAATATACATATTCAGAATATCTGCACAATTAAATTGTAGTATTGATCCTTCAGCAGTTGCATTTGAGACCTCTGTGGACTAGAGGATTCAGACCTTAATAGATTTTATGTTTCGTAAATTGATTTTGTAATTATGTTTTCACTATTTCAAATTTCCCCCCTGAAGTACTGACATTTGATATACTTTCTCCATACGTCTCTGTCTAAATTCAAATGGTTTGTGAGGTAAATTTAATCTCTTTATTGCATTGTTAGATTCAACAGCTTGTCAGCATTTCCATCCTAAGCCGTGTTGTGGAGGTCTTTGTAACTCATCTGTGTACTCATGAAATTTGGACTTAAATGACTAAAATGTGAGTGGTTTTCCCCCCTGTTGCTTATGGGTAATTAAAATAAATTGGTATGGAATGCATTTTTAAGTTTGAGGAAGACCTAATCTTTAGGCAGGGTATTGCTAGGAGGTTGTTTGCTGCTGCTTACACTTAAATAAAGCCTGCCTCATTAGTGCAGTTTGCAGTTATTTTTAATTAGTCCATGCAAAACAAAGCAAGGAGATTGCCTAGTTCTCTTCTTAATCTCACCTTTTTAAAACTGGTGTTGTTCCAGCATCTCTACTAGAATTATTGTAGATTTACACTTAATGACTACCATGACATGCTGAATAATGCTCTCCAAGTCAAATGTGTTCCTTGCTTGGTAAAACCTGACCTCTGCGATCTTCAGCTGCACTGAGTAGTATCTCAGGTCAAACAAAGGTATAGCTCATTCCCCATGTGTACTTCAGGCACCTATGTTTTGTTCTAGGTTTTTACTGCTATAAGCATTGTATGCCTGGAGGGTGCAGATTTACACTGCTGTGCGTCCTCTTACATGTAATTCATTTAAGCTATTGTTTCGTTGACACACAGTAAGGTAAAGTGTTGACCCAGGGCTTCTGGCAGCATGAAGTCTGAACTTTGTGCTGGCCCCTAACTCAAGGTATCCTTGCTTGGCATAATTTCCAACTTTTCTATGATTGACCTTATATTCATGCCATCTCATTCCTCTTTTCAAATCGATGTATGCACAGTGTGTACTTTAAGGAAATTAAGTCAGCTGTTTAAGTCACAGCTTAGCAACCCTGCCTTCTGTGTGCAGTTCCATGTGTGCCCAGAGAACCAGGTATGTGGTTACTCAGTGTGAGATTAATTCACCAGGAATGAGTAAGACAGAGGTAAAGGTTATGAAGACAAACAAACAAATGTAGTCACTTAACATGTTTTGAAACAAATTACTGCCTGTGCTAAGTACATCCAGGAGGGATCTGTGGTGTGCCAACCTGGGCAGAGCCTTGTCATGTTGATGCAAATTGCAGGGTATCTTTTACTTAAGACTTAGATACAAGTGACAATGCAGGACCATTAGAAATTAAAGGTATAAGTAAAACTTTTTACATGCTTCCATTTACAATGCAGAAAGTAGACCTAAATGGAAGTCTGCTTCTTTCTCCCAGAGGGATTTTAAATGAGAATAGCATTAATGAGGATTAAAACTCTAAACACTTGCTGTATAGGAAGTGGGAGCCAGACTTACATTCATGTCACTGCTGCAGCCAGTGTCTGTTTCGTCACTGCCTGCGCATCGCAGAGTGGATTATACCAATATAGATGCTGGAAGGAAAGAGTTACAAAATCTTCTTGACCTGGTAACAGTCTTAACTGCTGGCTAATGATACCCAGTTTAGAATCCCTTTCTGGTTGCTCTAACTTGAGTTTATAGCAATGTGTACTCCCATTAGTGCTTCTGGCAATTTGCTGGGCTGTTTATCACTGAGAAGTGACCTGTGTTAGGCCAGTGCTGTATGTAGGACAGTCTGGGGCCCCTCTAGGTATTAGGTTCTGGATGATCAAGGCTAATAAAACACCTTCTCTGGAGAGCCCTGCAGACTCAGGAGGTTGATTGTCAGAAATCACATTCTCAAGCTGCATTTCTTTACTTGCTTGGTGTTTTCTTATGTTTGCTTGCAAAGTAAATCTCACATATTCACTGTTGAATGAAATGTTAACTCATCTGAAGTCATTTGGAACATCATTTCACTCTAGATCTTTCCAGTCCTCATGCTTTCCTCTGCTCTGGAAAGGATTAGGGATAGTTGCTAACCTCTTACAAGAGCTGAAGATGAGCTCTCCCTTTCCACTCCAATTTCATGGCATGCTTATTCAGGAATAAGCCTAATCTTGTCAGAAATGTTTACTGTATACACTTTTGGTCCTACTCAAGCATAAATAATACTTTTTTTTTCCCAGTTGTCAGGGTCAGTTGCATGCATATAGTGTAATCCAACATTCAGAGGAATAGGAAAACTCCCCAAAGTGCTTCTGGCTTGTCAAGAATTTTTGAAAATTAATTTTTGCAGAAGTCTAGTATGAACCTTCTTAGTAGAAAATAAAATTATTGCATATCTACTGTCATTGTTTCTGTGTTTGTTTAGTGTTAGTTTGGCAGTACTGGATTTTTTAAAAATGTTTTTTACTACATTGTGGTACACAGAATATTTGTAAAAGTATACTTTTTTGTTTTAAATTTCAGAGGAGAGGTTCTTGCTTTATTGGTAAGATGGGCTACTTGTCAAAAAGAACTAAAAATGTTTATAGGCTGGGACCACAAACCCAGTCCTCATCTTGCTTACAGTGGTCTAGCCATTGCCTTGTGTCTCTGTTAAGCGCATGCACATCTACTGGATCGATGATATTGCACTTGTGTATAAAACTGGTGAAGAAAAAGGGGTGCTGACTTCAGTGGTGATCTTCCAGATTTGCCAAGGTATAGGTAGGTTTGATTGCCACAGTCCTTTTATCAAATTCACTGAATTTACCAACAATTATACATGCAGGACACAGGGTGCTATCAGTAGCTTTGTGCTTGACATGTGTTCTATGAGGGAGTAAAAACAAGTGGCCAAATTAAAACAACCAAATGTCTGAAGTGGCCTTCAGTAACTTTAATTAAAATTAGTGCATTTGTAGTGTAAGCTTGCCTTATGCTGTATATTTTTTCAATCAAATGAGTGTCATCTATACATGATATTTAACAGGTAAACTGTGTGAAAGAGATGCCTTCTTGAAAGTATGAAGCAGAGAAGCAGAAAACTATTGGTGCTGTTGTTTCAGTTCAACAACTGTAGTCTCTCCCTACAGACTGAGAAATGTTATTGCATGACCTCCTGGTGAGAGTGGTTATCGTTAAATAGTTACATTCAATATGGCTCAAATCAAGAGAGATTTTATGCAAAAGTCACACAGAGGGCCTCTGCTGCTGCTATAAGTATTTGTGACTAATTAGTTTTATGTTTTATATGACAACAAATCCAACTATTCTGACCGAAATAAAAAAACTAGGGATATGACATTTTAATAGTGACTAATGTCTTGTATTTAAGTAACTCAAATATAGCCTGTATGTGTGTGGAACAGACTGGTGCCCAAATCCCCAAAGCTGTGCAAGCCTTATCTTAGTTTCTTACTTGAATTGTTTTCCTTATTTATCTTGAAGGCTAACATATTTTTATCATTAATATCTCAGTAGTACCAAAATATTTCAGATAACAAGTTCTAGCTAAATTTGTGGAACTTGACTGTAGGTTTTTCTTGGCTTTGCCACTTTGGGTCAAGCCTAAATTGCATATAGGTCAAAAATGAATGAAGAGGTATTAACTGTCTATTAATACTGACTTTGCATATGGATATTACTGGAGAGTCCACTGACAGCTATGGCTCCTGAGGCTTGTGGTGGACTAGGAAACTCAAACCAAGAGATTCTGTAGTTTGGTTTAGCCTAAGGCAGAAGACAGTAATATTTCTGAAGTGTTCTGGATTGCTGCAGAAAAGTGGAACTGGGCTCAGTGCAGCATCAGGGATGACAGACATCACTGTCTAAATCTTTCTTGCACACCCAGGGGAGGTTTGAAAGAGCTCAGAGGCCAACACAGGACTCAATAAAGGACTTGCCAATGGGGCAGTGGGAGAAAGCTTTTGCTTTCTTTGTGTGCACTTATAATTTGTCCTACTTCATTTGTTGGTATCAGTATGAGATTACATTTATTTTGCATTTGATATGATGGAGTGACTCTTTTCAGCTTTCTCTAGTCGTCTTATATCTAAATGTATGCTTTCTGTCTGTGACAAATGCTGGGAGTTGGCAGCCTAAAGGGAGAGGTAGCAGGAGGTAGGGGAGTTCAGTAAAGAAAAGACAAGAATTTGCCTTCAGTGTGGAAAGAAAGATCAATAATACCTTTGATCATTGTATTTTTGTAAATTATTTGACACAGATCACTGGTGACTGAAACATGCTAAAGCCATGTGGTCACTTAACATGAACGATCAATATATAAATGCAGGGCAGACAAGAACAGCATGAATAACTAGTGCTCTTGAATACTTGGCTGCTTCTTACCAAGTGCAATATATAGGTGGCTTTTAAGGATTGATGGATGAACATAATTTTTGTGGTCTCGTGTGTGGGAGCTTAAGCTACAATGATAAAATCCAATTTAATGTTTTTTTCTTTAGTGAAGGTTCAACAAGGTTAGCTGTACTAGCAAGTACCAACTGCAGTCTCACCGGGTCTGGTATATGTCTAGCTCATCAGTGGTTGGAGGGAGGAGGATAGACTGAATTCACTGTTTTCAGTTCTTTTTTTTTTGACCCTTTCTGTTAGATTTCTTCTGTGTTTAGTGGTCTGTGAGTGCCATCCTTGCCATTTTTTCATGTGGGTGAATGATGCCGAGAGGTGAAAATGAACTGTTCCATCCACCCCCCTACAGACTTTCTTCTATCTCTTTTCTCTGTCATCTCTTTTTCTTTTATTAATTAATCTATTTTCCTTTTATTAATCCTCCTTTCATTACTATATGACACCAAGAAATGGCATTTATATCGAGGGCTTTTGTGAATTTGGTTGAAGAGTTAGGGAGTCTGACATGCTGAATATGCAGACAGAAAATGTGTGTGTAGCAGACGTTTCTTCTTTGTCTGGTAAGCCCAGCTCCTGAGCTTTTGTATATATCAGAAATCCAAACTCACATCTGATCAGCGAAGAGCCCCTAAGTCTGGAGTGGGCTGACTTAAAACCTCAGGACAGAAATCTTCCTGGTTTCCTATCAGCTACAGCTTTGAAATGTAAATAAGTTAGTATTGATTTTGTGTGTGTGTATGTGAATGTGTGCATACCTACATACTTCGTTGCCCTACCAACCAAGTATTTTAGAATTGTCTTTTCTGTAATTTTTCTTTCCTTCTATTTTGTTCAAGGCCTTTCTGCCATTTCTGAGACATATAGGATGCTATGAAATAAAAATCCACATAGAGGTAAGCACCTTAAACCAGCAGTCTGCTCTCTACCTGCTGTGTGGGCAGATGCATGGACTATATGAAAGCACTCTATTTTGAGGAGGAAGCCAGCTTCAGAGGAAAGACAATGTTTGAGAAATAAAACTCATGCTTTCAAGGACTGGGGCAGAGGTTGGATGCCGTCCGGATTTTTCTTCAGCTTATCCTTTCTAAAATTTCAAATTTTAGGTCAAAACCATGTTTCTCAGAGAACTCCAGCTACTTCAAAGTCATTCTGCCTGCAAAAGTTTCACAGCTTGGGATGAAGTTACTGATATGGTGGAAGCTGCTGTGGGCTTTGAGATCTCGTGGGGTGTTCTAGCCAAAAGGCTCTTGTTCATTAAAAATTGAAGTGGAGAGTTAAAAGTAAGCCATGGGAAAGAATGTGTAATGCTTTTTAAAAGTCTAGGCATTTCATGCTTCCTAAATTTTTAAAATTAGTATATTTTATTGTGTTTTCCCAATGTTAAAAAATATCATGCAGCATTCAGAAGAACCCATTTTACTGTTTCTGTAATTAGTTATTTTTATGTTGGTGGCTTCTACTTGTTCCACCATAATTAGTATTTTGTCTGTCACAGAAACAATCTGAGAAACCACTGTGATTGTGTGGCCTAAATAAATAAGTATTAGCAGTAGGTGAAGGACATGTTAGTGTCTCCCCTTTGCATATAGGGGGTATAGGCATGAGGAATTCAGTGAGTTGGACTTAGAAGGTGTGAATCTGCCGAAAGCCTGGATTCCAGGAAAAAAGCTCACATTTTGAAAAATCTCTGAAAATATGAATCTTTTTATATATCTGGGTCTGTCATCAAACAGGGCAGAATTACTTAATTGTGCAGAAGTTAGTCAGATATCCACAATGTAAGTTAACCATCAGTATTCTAACCCCTGTTTTCCTGAAAGGAAAACTGATAGAGAAGTGAATTGGGCTTTTTATGGCATTCTCAAGCAAGGCATCCCAAAGAGGGGTTATAAGGCTAATGTAGGAATTCTCTTGCTTTCACAGTAGCTCCCTGCTCAGCTTTCACTACCGAGATAAAATCAGAATTCCAGTCTTAGGTATTAAATGCCTCTGCTTAGTTAGAAGGCAGGTGTGCAAAACACTGTGAGCTGCTCTATGCTTATATGTGAGAAAAGCGGCTATAAAGTTCCACGACTATTCTAAATAAAAAAATGTTGTATCTGTTAGTGTTGAATTTTTTTCAGGTTCACACTGTGAAAACTAATGTTTCAGTCGTGTATAGCCTTATAACTAAACCACACAGTATTGTAATCTGATAAATAATATTACATTTTTAATTATAATTTTTCTTGCTATTGTATTTATTCCTATCTGTATGCAAAATTCAGTCCTTTTTTTACTGTTAGCTATGTTAATACTTTAATTGATCTCAAAGGCAGATTTTTATGCAACAGGTTCTGCTTGCTAGTATTTCATTGAGTTGGCTTTAAGGCAAATCTACCTATTTAGGAGTGGTTTTCCTTTTTAGTTAATCATCTTTGACTGTATACCAGGAATTGTCTGAATGTTGCTTCTTGCACTAAACATTTAGTTCATTTCCCTCCTTATTATAAAACCACTTTCTGTAACACGATTGCCATTTATTTCAACAGTACAAAAATGTTCTGTATCATTATCAAAGTAACCACCTGGAGTGCTATAAGTAATGCACATACATGGAACAACTCTGCTCTTTATTACAGATTTTTGAATGCAAAGTAGCTGCATGTCGCTTTTAAAAGAACTGTTGACTTCAGTAGAGTTGTTCAAGATTTATACTTGTGTAATTGAGAGCAAAATGCAGCTTCATGTATACATCTTCTAATAATGCAGCGGTATTGCATGAGAAGTAAATCTAAACTTTATTGCTGTCTAATAAATTATCTGGTAAGCACTATAATTAAACTACAAACCAGTTCATTAGATGCAGGCAGTATCACTGGATTGGTTCTAATATAAGCTAGGTAGCTGCAGAATGTAGCTGATTGTGAATATTATTGCTGTGACAGTTAATTCAAATAATGATGGAACTTTAATAGATGGGGTTGTGTGACAGAATTAGCAAAAGCAGATTTACTGAATAATTGGTTCTTTCTTGGTACAGTAAGTCATTGATTTCTGTCCTTTTCCTTCCCCTCCTTCCTCTTACAATTGTAGTAATCAATCTGATCACATGTACATAATCCCTGTGACTTCAGCTGTAGCAAAAGTTCAGTGCCTATCAGAATAGAGCAAGCCTGGCAGAGGAAATGCCAAATCAAATCCATCACCAAGCCAGCAGGCGCGTGGTCCAGGAGGTGTGGGTTGTGAAATAAATCGAGGGAAGGCACTCAGCTGGGAGTAACAACCAACTGCACTGTGCTGCAGCCAGAGCTGGGAGGGTTCTGCCACATGCCTGCTGAGCTGTTCTACCTGCTCCTAATTTTTTAAAAAGAATGAAGTTTCAGCCTAATGTAGTGCTTTCCAAGTGCAAATTGCCTGCACTGCAGATTTGATGTAGTTCTTTTCTCCTTTCACTTTTCCTTGACTTTATCTGTTGCTAAAAAAAATCAGTCAGGCTGTTTTACTCACAGATCAAACCCTCTTTCATGCTGTCCTTTTCTCTTAACAGTGTGAATACCCGTACATTTTTGTATACATGAGACATTGCAAAGTGTGTGCATGCATATGAGCTCATGAATGTATAAGTCTGTGAGAATGCATGTGCTACAGTATTGTCAAAACTATAATGCCATAGTTTCTCAGAAAATTCTTTCAGGGTGTGTAGTGTGATTTAGTCCATAATCCTGTTTAATGTATTTTTTTTAATAGCACCAGACTGTGGGTTGTACTGCCAAATTCATATTGATAGTAGTTGTTGTAATAGACATTTTAAGGAGAAATGAAAGACATGAACTAAAACACTGGAGGCAATTGTTTAAAATGTGGCTTGATAGGCAGGTGTCCAAAGATCAGATGTAGCTCCAGACTCTGTATTAAGATAAATCAATTTTCTTATACAGTAACATTTCTCAGAAAGTTTAGAGTTAGAGCTATATTTAGTACCTCAAGGGCTCTGCTTTGATTTTGTTTTTACATGCTGAAAGCTTTGATTGGACCTGTGTGTTAACTTGCCATCACTTCAAGGAAGTGTTACATAGATTCATCAATACTCATTTTCCTGTGCCTTGACTACCTGACGTGTTCTGCAGCAGACGGAGGGAATAACAGCTCCCTGCTGATGATGCCACTGCAGCCTCTACACTCCTCTCTCACACAGATTCTGTTTTTTTAGTGCCTACACTCCTCTCACACACAGATTCTGTTGTTTAATGCCATATAATGCATTTAAGAGTTCAGTAATTTTGGGCATCTACTTTGCAAACTCTGACAGTGTTGAAACAAGGTTCCTGGATAATTCTTAAAAATAAAATTTTTCATAGGGCTCTTTACACTGGAGTGACAGGTATAGACTGTGCAGGTACAAAGAAAACTGTTCCTTTTCTATGTGCTCTGTGTCATTTTTTTTTGCCATTACTATATCTTCTGGATTCAGGTATGATTCCACCTGGATTCTAGAATTCCTCTAATTTTGGGTTAACCTTTTGGGTTCTAAATTCATAGGATAATGAAGTTTTGACCCAAACTATGGGGCTTGAATGTCCACACAGATTGAGGAGAGAGAGAAATTATATAGATAATATACACATTTTGGTTCCTCTTCTACTAGCATGCAATTTTTAATTGGATTCTGGAGAATTGGGAAAGTTAGACTTTTTAATTTGCAGTCTGTAGGATTCTTGCATATGCTTTGCAAATAGTTTTATACTCTAAGAACTCTGAACTGATCTACTGCCAAAATCCAGGAGATATTATCCTGCTTTTTCTGCTGCTCTATTATAATCTTTAGTGATTGAGTAACATTTAAATTAATTTCCAAGTGGTAAGCTCAGTTGCAGTTCATCTTTATGGTCCTTGTTTTACAGAGATGCAAGATTAGGTACCACAGATTAATGGATCAAAACCTTGTTTAAATACTATAAAATCCGAATACTTTCTAAATCTATAACTTTATGACTTGATTCTGAAAAGATTTAGGCAAATACTAGTTTCAATGTATGCAGACTTCTGTCATTGTTCCTTTCCACCTGAGGAAGATTTTTAAATGACAATGATTTTTCTTTCATAATCATTTGTAATATATGTAAGACAATCTGATAAATACCCTTTTTCATCATTTGGATGCTACTAGATAAATTCAGCTTCCACTGCAGACATTTGTGTTGATAAAGCATCAATTGTTGTTTAGACAGGTGCTAAATAAATAACAAACATTTCATTTTCCAGTTTCTCCCCTATGGACCTTTTCTTACCTGTGCTGACTGTAGCATTCAGCTGAGAAGTGCTCCTGGGTGCCACTGGCATGATATTTTGATAGTTTATATAGAAACGTTAGAGAGTCCTTGGTCCCAAATTCTCTCCATGTTTCCAGTTCTGCAGCTGATAAAAACTGTTCCAGAAAATAGCAGATGTTCATGTTTCTTGTGAAAGTCATGGGTTTGCCTATACTTTCTCTAGGTTTTTTCCTTCTGGAACGATAAAAAATGTAAATTTACAGACAAGTTGCTCTGGCACCAGTCACTTTTTACTGTATCATCAGTACTTGTGGAGCAGAAATCCACAGACTAGCGTAAAAATATGTAGCTTTCCTGGTTTATTTGCATGTATACCCATTTAAAATTTTGTATTTTCTGCTTGTACTATTGAAATTAATACTGTTATCAGTGATTTGGATGAGGGGATCAAGTGCACCCTCAGTAAATTTGAAGAGGACACCAAGTTGGGTGGAGTGTTGATGTGCTTGAGGGCAGAAAGGCTCTACAGAGGGATCTGGACAGGCTGGAGTGGTGGGCTGAGGCTGACTGTATGAGGTTCAACAAGGCTAAGTACCAGGTCCTGCACTTGGGTCACAACCACCCCATGCAATACTACAGGCCTGGGGAAGAGTGGCTGTAAAGCTGCTGGTGGAAAAGGACCTGGGGTGTGGGTCGACACCTGGCTGAATGTGAGCTGGCAGTGTGCCCAGGTGGCCAAGAAAGCCAATGGCATCTTGGCATGTATCAGAATTAGTGTGGCTAGCAGAGCTAGAGAAGTGATAACCCCCCTGTACTTGGCACTGGTGAGGCCACAACTCAAACACTGTGTTAGGTTTTGGGCCCCTCACTACAAGAAAGACATTGAGGTGCTGGAGTGTGTCCAAAGAAGGGCAGTGAAGCTGGTGAGGGGTGTAGAGCACACGTCTTGTGAAAAGCAGGTGAGGGAACTGGAGTTGTTTAGCCTGGAGAAAAGGAGGCTGAGGGGAGACCTTATTGCTCTCTACAACTACCTGGAAGGAAGCTGTAGCAAGGTGGTTGTCAGTCTCTTTTCTCAAGTAACAAGTGGTAGGATGAGAGGAAATGGCCTCAAGTTGCACCAGAGAAGGTTTAGATTGAATATTAGGAAAAACGCCTTCACTGAAAGGGTTATCAAACACTGGAACAGGCTGCCCAGGGAAGTGGTTGAGTCACCATCCCTGGAAGTATTTAAAAGTCATGTTGACATGGTGCTTTGGGACATGGTTTAGTGGTAGACTTGGCAGTGCTAGGTTGATGGTTGGACTTGAACATCTTAAAGGTCTTTTCCAACCTAAATGATTCTATAAAATTATGGAACAGCATATTAAATACAAACCTTACAACAAATGTCTCGCAGGCAGTTCCTGAAGGATTTTAAAATTTAATTCAACATTTCCTGGCTGGATTAGCTTTCATCTCTTATGTTAGTATAATGAAGGTTCCCCTATAAAGTTGTATATAAAATAATATGATTTAAAGAATAATGTGAATAGGTGCTGTTTGGCTCTTTGATAATTATTATGGTTGTTAATCCTTAAAGATCCATGAAGCTATGTGAAACAAATAGGTTATTTTAGAGCTCTGCTATGTTTATCTAACGGTTTAAGTACTTCTAAATTTAGTTTGAAATTTAATTTTATTTAAGAATGGGTAAAAAGAAACGGATGTATTTAAACGGATGCATATTCTTCCACGCACAACTGTATATTGTTTAGAAAACCAGTTACATAAATTTAATTTGCATTTGAATGTTTACTTATGGAAATTAAACCTACCGGAGTCAGATTTATTTTTTAAGGACAACCACATGGGGTTTAATAATGCAGCTTGAAATTACATTGTTTATGGTATGGACGCAACTGAGTATGGAATGACTCTAATTGGAAGGTAAAGCAAATTGATTTAAGCGGCCTGTAGTGATGCTTAATATAAGTACTCACACAGTACAGTTGGTAAGTGGTAACTTCTTAAGTGATTGTAACTCCATGACTCTCAAGTGTCCATATCTTCAGGAGAAATTTAGGGCTCAGACTTGTAATCAGTTTATTACTGCTTAATAAATTACCGTGCATCATCTGAGCCACAGTAGTGAAAGCTCAGCAACATAATCTACCTTAAATCTCAGTGTAAGAGGTTTGAGCTACATGGGATTACCTGGCTGTGGGCTAAGAGTGTGCATAAAGATAACAGAGTTATGGTAATGTGAATTTGAGGCAGTATTGAATAGTGCACTGTATTTTTCCTAGTGCATTAAAAAACCTCAGTGGATTACAGCCACCAGTTTGTAAATAAAGAATCTGTAGTAGAATTATTCTTGTGTTACTCTCCAAAGCCTGTAAGTGAATTACAGAGGTACTTATTTGAATTTTCTTTGCAAATTCCATTAAACCTGTATTTAGAAGTTTAAATTACATATATTGATGTTTTTTCAAAAATGTTGAACTTTCAAATCATTGGAAGTTGCTACAGGTTGAGCACTTCTTTAAAACAAGCCACATGTTTCGGCTCTTAATAAAATGTGTGAGCCTAGTTTTAGCACCCTCAGGATATAGTTCAAAGTCTATTACATTAATAAGATACCTTTCATTTATCTTAAAGATATTAACTCGATCTGTAATTGATTGTGAGCTATTACTGCATATTTAAACATAACTTTTTTTTAAGAATACCTCATACTGCAATGGAAGGGTTTCTGGAGAGGTATTCACATACAGCAATCACCTCTGTAGCTATACAAAACAAACCAGTGACACAGGTTAAAGAATTGTTCAGGAACTGAAGTCTGTAGAATACAGGTCAACAGGTGAAAATGCAGACTCTGTGTGATTGGTAGCATTTCTGCTATTTACAGGTGTAACATCTCAGAATTCTTCTAAAAGGTATTTAAAAACAATATTTTGACTCGGGCTCCTCTCTGAGGTGAAACAGTGCTCCCAACTCATGATCTGTTTCCAAGCATTGTCAAAAAGTAGTCTAAAGTAAGTTTGTTCGCATAGCGCTTAATTTGAAGAAGGAAAAGAAATCAGGACGTCAGGACTGCAGACATTCTCCCCTCCTTCAGTCATTTTAGTTAACACAGGCTAAGCTGGCGTAGAGTACTATTTTCCCAGTTGGCTGGGTGATATGAAGTACACATTAAGATCTTAGTATAATTCTTTCTGCATGTGCATTTATCTTGCCTTACAAAGCTGTGGCAATCTGATGGTGTTGCACCATAGGCAGGAACCAAACCAAGCCCTCTTCTGTTGAAGACCCTTCAGGTGAGCTCAGAGGCTTGCAGCTGGGCGTGCTGAACCTGCTCTGTTGATAGCCTGAGCATGGCAGGCTTCACGCTGGCACTCTGTCATCCCTGTCCATTTGGGTCTCTGGTGTCCTGTCTATCAGAGTGTATGAGGAAGCAAATAAGTAGAAATCTAGAGCACTCTTTTGAGACTTCAGCAATTTAGGGCAATGCTCAGGTTTTCTGTTTCTTTGATTAAACGTCTTTCTGAGTCTAAGTACTATGTGTTTAAAATTAAGATACATTAAAATCAAGATGAATTAGTAAGCTAGAATGATATTTTCTAGGAAATTAACCAAGATAGGATTTTTACTGTCATGTAATAGAATATTTTTGATTAATACATTTAAATAGTCAAACTCAGATATGATCAGACAATTAATGAAATTACATTTGATGTAAATTTCAATTCATTATTATGGTCACCATGTTCATGGACTCTGTAATAACGTCTGTGTACCATGCTAGTTCAAAAGGATAGCTCTGCTATGGAACACAGTGAGTGAGCGCACACAGTTGGGAAGTGTCTTGGAATGAATCAGAATTGTGTTTAATATTGAAAGATTTCTGTAATACTGTAGCAATCTGTAAATATTAAGACTGAAAGCTAAATAAGACAAGCCTCTCTGTCTTATGAACACAGTTTAGGTAACAACCCCAGCCTGGGTAAAGTAGAGAGGTTGTTTGTTGTTTTCTTTTTCTTCCCAAATTTCACTTACTTTCATTAATTATTGAGTGGAAATACCAGACTAACCAAGCTTCATTGTAACTTTTCAACAGGTGAATATCATCTTGGAAGAAAAAAATCCACATAAATAAATTAACATATTTCTTTTTCTGAGGCTAACAAATAAGGAAGAGATGATAGAAGATTAAAGAACTAATAGTTTCTAATCAATCCTTATCTCAGGCTTTTCCTCTTTACACTTATAAAAGCAATTTTGACTTGAGGACCCTCTGTATATACTTCATTTCCAGCTCAGGTCCTCTCTGGTCTTATTTTAGAAGACTAAAATGTGCTTGTGTTTTCTTTTGGTGTCATTTGTTTTCCTCCTCTTCCAAGGGATACTTTTTTATATTAGCATTACAATCTACAGGAGAAAGGGTCCAAGGCATTACCCAAGAGCACAGGTTTAAGAGTATGTGCTGCAAATGCCATTGTGTAGTTCTGTTTGTTGGTAGACTGTCTCTTTGTCATCTTTTCAAATGGCTTATTTGATATTATTTGAAAGTAAATTAAGGTGGGAGAATGGTTATAAAAAACCACGTGAGTGTTGGATCAGAAGTGTGGAGGACCCTGTTCAGGCCAGTGCCTGTGAGTAATGGTGTCAGCAAAGAAAAGAGAAGTAGGACTGCACCTGACTTGTTTCCTTTCACCGTTTCTTGTCCTAGTTTTTCACAGCAGGAAACTAGAGCCTGGAAGGTGCTCAGTGGCACTGTACGGTGCTGTTGCTCCCCTGACAAGCCTGTTCCAATGTTATCCAGGTATGAAAAAGCCTTTGAACCCTTTTATAGATGTGGTTGAGTGTGACTTTTTCTGGTAATTCTTTTCCATGTTTTCTTGTTCAGAAAGTGTGACAACTGCCTCTTTCCTAGAAGCTGAGATGTGAAATTGAGTAGCTTTAGTAGCTGTCTTTCATCATTCTGCTAGGAGGAAGAGGTCAGGCCACTTAAAGATGATGAAGAGTGATGTATCACAGACAGGGTCAGAAGCAGAATTTGCTTCATTCTTGTAGAATTATGTTAACTCTTGAGGAACTGAATCTTGCTCCAACTTCTGCTCTGTATGCAGTATTTTCAGCTGACTTTTGTGGAGCAGTTCACAGAAAATGTCTACTGCTGAGCTGAACACACCACCTTCATCACTGGTTATATAAATCTGTTTCTTCCCACCTATCATCACTTTGTGAAACAACTATCTTACATTTCCTTTCTTCAGAGTCTCAGTTTCCTTTTTGGCTCTCTTTAGTTACTGACTTGCATAAGAAGTCTTTCTTGTAGCCAAAGTAGGAATTATCATAAAATTCCAGTGCATAAACTTTCCTACAGTACATCACGTGTCCATTGATATCGGCAAATTTAGTTGTGTGAAGTACATGGCATGGAGTCTATACTAAACAGTTTACTGATGGGATGTTTTTCGACAGACCCTTCTCAAATCACTAGTCAAGAGAGCTGTTGGGAAGGTCAGCGCCAGGTAGTAACTGTGGATCCAATGTTGGGCTGAACCTGGATTTTGCTGAGAATCATCAGTTTCAGAAGGTTGTTGCTATATGATAACTGAGCAGTGACCTATATTATTGCTTAGTCTTTACGTGCCAAGTCTTTTTGAAGCCAGCGTCTTGAAAAGGTATGTCCTATAACATCCACATGCAAGACCATGTATTGCTGCTCTGGTATAGAAAGGCTGATGTTGCTACAGCTCTCTACCATTTCCACAGCTGTTGAGGCATTGTTGGCCTTTAATGTTGCTAATGCATGATGTTTAATACAAGTAACTACTTCTGTTCCAGTTTAATACCCTGAGCCAGATCTGACAATCTCAGAATCATCCATCACACAGGAGTTTCCCATCTCCTCCTGTTGGAAGGTTCTGCACCTTTGTTCCAGACAGAGTTGTTCTCTCCTCTGATGCAAATATACAGCTACTTTTCAGATATTATCTCTATCCCATAAAAAAGATTTATTGATTCCAGAAGTCTCTTTTGACATTTCATTAGTGACTCTCTCTAGTGGCACCTTCTTTCTTATCCATTTCCTTCTAAAAAGATTCATAAACTAACAGTGTAGTTGACAGTGAATTGACAATGAATGCATAAATGAGTTGATGCAGATTCAGAGGGTCCTAATAGTGGCACAGTGTTCTTGTTATAAAGGTTTAGTTGTTGTTGAAATTCAGTAAATGAAACTGGAGCTTTCAAAATGAATGTGGCTGCTACCTAGAACAGTTTAATCCTTTGCTTCCTTTAATATGGTAGCGAAAGATTATAGAAAGCTCATTTGTCATGTTCATATTCAGCGGTTCATAATGAACTGTAGTGCAATAAATTTTGGGATTCCATCTAAGATGGTCATTTTCATTACTTCTTGTCATGTTTATATCATAGATTCTGTCTCAGGGATATGGAATTGTTTGGTTTTAATCACTATATATGTAGTATGGATTTTCTAAACTGTCTAGTATAGTCTGCTCCCACTGGGGCATCAAAGTTAGTTTTACCTCTGACTTCAGTGAGAATAGAATTACGGGCCTATTCTACATGCTTTTAACAATCCAGTTCCCTAGTTGTTTTAAATTTGGATACACTTATCCCTGACAAATATACTTTGCTTAATAAAGTTCCTTCTGGACTTGGTTCTTGACCGTATCCCATGACCAACATACCCTTGCTAATAAGGAATTATAAACTTGTGATTTTATCTGACCTAACATTCCATGGCAGTGCCTTTTATACTCTCACTTTTAGTATTTAATAACATTTTTGCCTTATTTGAGCAAAGACTCTTCTAAAACATTTGAAGTCTTGAAGGAAATTCAGTGTAAAGAGATTTGGAAAAGGTTTCTTCTTGAACATTCTATTGTCCAAAGAATACATAGATGGAATAGTTATGGTACCATGAGGATTACTATGAGCGTAATTGAATGGAAGAGGTAGTATTTTAATGGTAAGATTTATGCTGTATAAAAGACTTGACTGAGTATCGCCTTGCATTGAATAAACCAGTAGGTGAGATGATCATTTAGGTAGTCACAGAAATGACTGGACATATCTGTCTCTCTCCTTGTTATTCTCTCCTTCATTCTCTGCCGTTCTTTTTCTCTAGGTCTTCCTATTCAAATTCACCATGCAGAACAACTGGCCTGGGTCAGCTCCTGCTGAGCCAGGCTGATGGGAGAGTGCAGATTTTTGTTGCTTTTCTGTGATAAGTTGTGGGTGAATGTTGGACATAATGAACCCAGACAATAAAAGCCCCAACGTACTAAAACCAAAACAGAGCCCGAGTGCTTTCGGGGAGGGTGGGATGGTGCTCTGGGAAAATGCAAGTGCTGTGTATTCTGTCTGTGCCGGCATCCGAGAAGAACGGTTATTAGAGCAGGACCCAGAGCATCACACCTGCAGTCCAGTCCCTGTGGGATCAGTAATTACGTGTTAATTAACAAGTCTGGTATGAGTGAGAGTTTGCATGTCAGCAGATAATCTGTATAGTGACTAATAAGCTGCAGAATGTTTTCAATTAGCTGTCTTGAAAAGGAAATCCCAGCGAGTGTTTTGCTTGGTTGGGAAAGGACTGAATGAATGTACTCCGTTGTTAGGACACTTAGAATAGGAAAGTGGTAGATTTAAAAACTACATTGTAAAGATTAAGATCAGTGAAACACATACATTTAAGTTACTTGCTACTGCTGTGTGTTGATGAAATCATACAGAGTAAACAAGTGAAATAAACTTTTTCATTTTTTCACTTGATTAAATAAGAGCAAACATGGGAAAACTCCACTCTTGCATAGATTCATTAAGACATTTTAGTATTCTAAAATATATTTTCATTACAAGTTTGTTAATGGGCTGAAGTCAGGACAACTCCAGAACCTGTTCACTTGGGATGGAAACAAATGTTGCATTCTTTTTGACACAGATTCTGGGAATCATTCACTCTACTCCACCCACCTCTGTTAGGCTTTTCACTGTGATCTCCAGGTGTTAGATGCCCCCATTATATGTTTACATAGTAATGGAGGAGAAAAGTTATTTCCCAGTGACCTGACTTGTCTATTTTGACTTGACTTTCTGTTCTGTCCATATTTGCACCCAGAGGCCACATTTGCAGATGTAATTTCTAGAAGTGTTTGAGCAATTTTTTTTTTTTTTTTTTTTTTTTTTT
>NW_020799098.1:11975332-11981490 GCF_003259725.1 Athene cunicularia | reverse complement strand
TTTTTTTTTTTTTTTTTTTTTTTTTTTAATTCTTCTTCAGCAATCTGGGACCCTATTTTTTAATTAGCTACAAGTAAGGAGAGCTCATACTAGGGGAGAATGATTAAAATTTGTTTGAGATGTTATAATTAATGAAAGTTGACTATGAAACTTTTCCATTAGTTTGGACAATTTAAGAGCTTCTAGATATGTAGTATATGCTTCTGAACAACTTTCAGGAACTGCAGATGGATCAGAACTGGTCAAATTAGCCTAATGGCACAGTTTTCAAGTTAATTCTTGATAAATGAGCTGTATTCAAAATTACAGTCAGAAAACATACACTGTGATGGCCTTATACTGAGAATCACTGTTATGGAGATATGCTCAAAATATGAGTGATTTTCAGACTTGTGAATATCCAGAACTACCTGGCTCTGGCTCCATCTTGAGCAGCTTCTTTTAACGGTTTCTCCTATTGAGAATGTTTTTTTTTGGAAAGAGGAGCTGATAGAGACTTGCTTTGTCCATTCCTCACAGTCATGGCTCATATTCAGCTCTTCCCAGGCAGCATCAGAGCTGTGTAGAGCCCACCCTGCCCAGGCTGAGCTACAGAAGCAGGAGTCCAAACTCCACTCCTGTGCTATTGCCACATCGTGTATCTCTCATAATGAACATTTTGCAGTGAATGAGAGTTTTTTATGATCTTGGAGCAAGTGCAGCTTGGATATCAATAATGTTGTAGATGATAATGTGAATATGAATAAACAGTTGTAGCTCTTCTTAATGACTATTGGCCTTCATGTTGGCAGTGAGCGGTTCACATGTCTAAAGTGCAGAACACAGAATCCCTCCTTTTCATCCCAGGCAGTACCTCTTACCCCATGGAAACAAATGAAGTTTTGCTTCTAGTGTTCAAGGCTTGAGTTGCTCTTTCTGGACCTTCTGTCAACTTCAGGGGCACTGTTATTTCCCCTGCTCCCCCATCTGTCAGATTGTTGCTGCTGCCATGCTTAGGGAACTGAGGCAAAGGCACATGCAAAGGTGCTAGATCATTTCTACATGGTGAGATGTGGCAGAGTTGGGTTGATCACTTTACAAGTCCATACACTGCAAGAAGTTGTCCTCAATTTCTCTTCTGTGTTTTCCTGCAGATCCCTTCCTGAATGCTACACTGAACTGATGCTGGATGTAAGAGATCTTTATACCATCTAAGGCATCATGTCCTTCATGGAGCTAAATTTTTTTTTATCATGTAATTAATTTGTAAGGTTCTCTGTAGTACCTTTAGGAAATGGAGTTGTCCTCCTAGAGCAGGCAGGCAGGCATTCTGCCCTGTCAGATGAACTTTGATCCTTGACTTCAAGCTTTTTTAATTCTCACGGGGCTTATTAGTGTTTACCTCCATCAACTGCATACTAATGGGTTATTTTTAATTAAATTAATCTGGTTCAAGATCTTCTCCTCCTTCCACCAATTCTGAAAGATACGTGAGTTTGTATCTCACTCAGATCATCTTGCAGACTTTTCAGCTTTCTCTTCTCATGTTAAACCTAGAATTGGTTGGAGCCTAAGAAATGGCATATGTTTTTCACTCTGAAGACAGTGTGCATCTAGAATTAATGTCCTTACAGGTAATTGAAGTTGTGGCTGTTGTACCAGCCACCTCTTTTCACACTGTCAGGGAAAAGAGGCACCATGGAAAACTACTAGCATCTCAAATCAACAGTTGGTGTTTCTAACACATGCAGACCATCATGTGTATAAATGGGAAAATTTTAAAATATGTTAGAGTGACTTTAAATTGGTTAACATCAGAGGTTTCTTTGGATAGAAAATGTCATTGCAGTTGTCTCATGTTAATTCTTCTGGTTTTCCATCAGTCAGACAGCTGTCCTTAGCTTATTGTTGAGAATGCTTGTAAAGTGATGACAAGTCATATTATTCCTCCCTTACATGGCTTGTTCCAGATTGAATTAATCTAATGTAATTATTTTAAAAGTAATTTTCCCCCCTACTTTTGGATACACATAGAAATGATCTAATTACTTGTGATTCCTCTTAGAAAGTGCATTTCTGCCTCCCCTGCAGTTTGACAGGTTTATGCTAAAATAAATGCTAAAATAAAAATGCTACTGAAACAATAGCAGCAGTTGCCAGCACATTGTGTTTGACACTGCTGTACCACTGACTGAACGGACAGGACTTTTAAATTACTATGAAATAAAAACACATGGAACTGGAGTGTAACGGACTTAATTTAGACTTTCAGATGTTCAGCCAACCTCATGGAAGTCATTTAACTTTTCTGTACCTGCTTGTCTCTTGTTTGCCATCACCCATGTGATTTACAGTTTCTAGAAATTCCTTTCATGAATGTCTCTAAAATGCTGTGAGACACCTGGATGCCAAAGAACTATAAATATTAGCAAATACTCTTCTAATTCCTAGAGCATTCGTACCACTGCTTGAACTGGGGTCGCCACTGCAGCTTTAAAAACAGGCTCTCAAACAGGATCTCAAATGAGAAGTAGTTTTAAAAAAACTGATGCTTTTCCCAAGGTCTATAAAACCAGCTAATCCCAAACAAAAGCCGATGTCCTTAATTCATCTCTCTGTAATTTCTGCAGTGTTAATGTCCTGTCTGTTGGTGTGACTCTGTGATGAATCTGCTTGTATGCTGTTTGCAGGAGCTGGCTGAAATGCTGTGGTATCCCTGAGCTGAGGTGGCTCGCCAAAATCCCATCGTGCTGTCTGCAGCGTGAGAGTGCATGACCAGAGCTAGGCTGGGATGGCATGCTGAACCTGCTGGGTTTTTAAGTAGGCATCATGAGTCAGACACTTTACTGTTAAAGTGCAGAGTTTGGGCTCTTTAATTATTTGTTAGCCATAAGAATCTGAGGATTCATGAACTGTCTCTTTTGAGGAATGCAATGATTTAATCAGATAAATGTTTAAAGCAGGGCTAAGACAGCAGCCAACCACAGCAGAAAAATATTTTTTCCTTTGAGATAACCTCTTAAATATATACATATTTAAAACCATTTTATCTTCTCTGTCTAATTCTAAGCACCCCTTCTGTCAGCAGCAGACAGAATTAAAAAGAGAAAACCCTCAGTGGATGCCTTTATTTTTTTTTGGTGAAATGTGTCAGATGATAAGCAAAATGTAACTGGGTATTTATTTTACTTTTCATGTGCCCTGCAAACTGTGGAAGGCAGCAAGAGAGAGATAGAGCAGCAACAGCCTGATAAGCATGGCTTTTCCCGTTTTGCCGGCTTTCTGTTTATACTGCCTTTGAGCGAACACTGGGCTAGAGACCAAATGTCTTTACTCATCTGGGAGATTTCAGAGCCTCTGGGAATAAACTGGTGCAAAAATCAACTCCTTGATTACAAGATCTGTAGGTAAATGTTACCCTTGCAATAATTGCCATTTCCCCTCCATCTCCTCCACAGCACATTCTGTTCTAGCAGTGCCTAACAAACAATAACAGCAAAAATAAGGCGTATTTTTTACACTGGTTATTTTCTGTCTTCTTACTGAAAAGGACACATAATGGAATGAATCTGGCTTCCCATCTGTTGCTAGGTGCAATTCAAAGTGGCAGTTTTGACCTATAAAGATTTGGCTGGTTTGCGTCATGCTTACCCTAGAGACAGCCTCTCCCCTTTAATTTCTCCGTGTCTCCATTTTCCATCTGTGAAAAATCAGAATAACACTACTTTTCTACTTCACAGGGATTTTACAAGGACACATTTATTAACAGGCACAAAGCATAGGCTCTGTGTTAGACATCACACACATATCTATGTCTAAAAACTTTCTACTACCCTTAGTCCCACAAAATCCAAGCTGGTTGACCTTCATTACATGATAGAAGATGATTTGCTGTATTATGGTTTGCCAGTTCCTAATTTTGCCTTTCATAAACACATGCATAACATGATACTTTAAAGTCGTCCAGCTGAATTTGGTGTTTCCCATTAAACATTGGGACATCCCAGGGTTATAAAGTTAGAAGTGTGTTTTTACGTTGCAGTTTTGGGTCCCAAATAGAATAAGGAACAGTGAGGATCGCAGACTGTTGGATTGGAGGGGGTGTATGTGAAATACTTACTTTACCTGAGAATGGTTTTCTCAGAGCACATATATCTGGAGTTGTGGTTGCCTGTTGTATTAGAAATGAAGTAGATCTTCAGTTAGCTTCATAAATCAGTAGTTCTCAGGTGTGTTTTTGCAGTCACATGCAGGTCAGGCCTATTTGAGAGAAGATGTCTCCAGGGCATGTTGGCTGATCAAAGCAGTATTTTAGACCTGTACTAAATTATGGACTCAGTCTTGCAAGAGTTCAGGGGATGAGTAGGGGCATTTTAAGGAGCCTTGTCTTTACAGCAGCAACCCTTCAGTCCAGACTTACGGCATTTCATACCTGTCCTATTTCCAGTGTGATTATTGGAATGACAAAACTCAAGCTCAGCAGTGGTAGTAGTTCTGCAACTGAATGGTGAACAGAGCAGCAGAGTTTCTTTTGGATTACTACAAAACATGGTCCATCAAGCTAGATGGATTAACTTCCTCAACGGTGTGGCTCTTACCTTGGAAAAAATGGGGTCTGTCCCTATCAGACATTTATAATCCTTGGTAAAATCCCTGAGTCTTTGTTCCCTGCTGTGCTAAGCATGGATAGCATATCCCTTAGTGGGGATTTTGGTGGCTATTCCCAAGATCACAGCCGGACATGATGCAGACTGTGCCAAAGTATCATGTGTGAAACTGTTATAAGGTCTATTAAAGATCATTGTCATATTTTATGCTTTCTACCATATTACATCAAAATATTCTATTTTTTCATAATATTATAACAGTAATGAAAATCAACCTTGTTGGTATGATACCATTCTCTTAAAACTCCATTGCTTTATGTATGTGTGCATGTGTTTGCAGAAGATGCAAAGTCTTCTGCTAAAAAAAAAAAAAAAAATCAGAGCTGCCATTCTATTTAATTGTGTGACTCCCCTTAATTCTATTCTTTGTGGATATGTTAAATGTAGGATTTTATCCTTTTTAGGTCTAGCTACCCTTTAGGATTCTTACTGAGATAATTTTAGAAAAAATTTAATGAAATTAAAGAAGAGGTGGGGTGTTTGTTTTTTGTTGTGTGTTTTTTGGGGTTTTTTTTTGGTTTTTTGTTTTTTCAACCTGTGTTTAGGAACATGTTAACAAACGGCAAATAAGTGGCAAATTAATATTTAGTTTAAGGTGTGTTCATTTTAGTTATCAAAATCCACAAGCCCTTTCATTTGAACATCAGTGATGTGGAAGCTGCAGTTTTGAGGTTTGGCAGTGACACAGCTTTTGAGAACTGGAAATAAGAGTATCAGGGAAAGATAGAGACAGGGTCTCATCCTGCAAATCTTTATTCATTTGAATAGCTTTTCTTATTTCCTTAGGGCATGTTTGCCTGTAGTGCTGCATTCCAGTGGAAAGACTCTTGCTTTTGCTCAAAGAACGGGGTCAAGAGGAGGTGACTTCTCCCTGCGTATGAGGGAGCAGGCAGGTCAAGCTGCACTGAGCCTCCTCACGCTCCTCCTGCTCAGCCCAGGAGCCGCGCTTTGGCTTGGCCACGTGAGCTATCTCACAGCACCTCGTTAGCATGGGATGATGGCTTTACTGGGCAACGAGTCATAAAAAAGCTTCCTTTGGTTAAAAATAAGCAGTTTCATTTTAGTGCGATGACAGCCTGATACTGAGGATTGGATTTCTGAGTTTTGTGTGTGTGCAGGCAAAAGAAGGGAACTGTGGACACACATGCCTAGAAAGCAGCCGTTGCAGGGGGTTACATCAAAAGAAATAAAACCTGCTGTGACTTTTTAAAAAAGTTTTCTCTCTCCTGTCAGTGCAGTGGGCATCTCTTTAAGTAACAAAACCTGTCTGTGGAATTCTTGTCCCTGAATGTCACTTATAAGTGATCATTTGCAACTTTGGAGGAGCAAAGTACCAAGCATGAAGGTATTAGATGCACTTTTTACTGCTACTCATAAAGCAAGCAATTAATGTATTGCACAGTCCCCTATCTAGTCATCATGGAAACACAGTCTACAGATAAAGTTTCCATCTTACTTGTTCCAGTGGCAAAACCCAATGTGAGAAAATGTGTCAACTCCCCCCCCCCCCAA
>NW_020799098.1:11959729-11975282 GCF_003259725.1 Athene cunicularia | reverse complement strand
GGATGGATGGATGGATGGATGGATGGATGGATGGATGGATGGATGTGAAAGAGGAACTACCAGAAGCCAGCCTGTTCTGCTCACCTAGGGTCCTCCTTCCACATGCCCAGGCGCTTAAGGACTTCGGTAGTAGCCACTTCCCGATTGAGGGTGTAAAAATGGAGCCCGTGCACCACACCACTATCCAACAGCTCCCGGCACATGGACACTGCCAGCTCCACCCCATAGTTCCGGATAGCTGCATCGTTGTCCTTGATGGGTTCAATCACGTCTTTGATTTCTTGAGGCACTTCCAGCTTGGAGAGCTTCACCAGCTGGCGCAGGGAGTGGTAACCCTGGATGAGGATGCAGGGGATTTTAATTTTTGCAACGTTCTTTTCTGACACCCCAGTAACACAGGTACTTGATCTCGATTTTGTGGCAACAGATTTCAAATTGGGGCTCCTGGATTCTACTCCTAGGCCCCATCTCTAGGATGATAACCTAGTCCTGGTCATGTCACTTTAGGTGATTTCTTCCCATTTCTTTGCCTGAGCCCAGCATGCTGACAGTAATGACTAACACCTTAAGACTGGTAAACCATTGTCTTTTATATCCCCTTTCACCATATGGGCACAGAAAACCTTTTAAGCTTATTATTACATGCCTAAGAGTTTAATTTGGCAAACCACTTACGGATTTATCACATTTAGCACACTCATTTCCCAGAAATGTTGTGGAGGATATTTAGAGGCCTCTCTCAGGCCCTGACCCACAAAAACCTGACATCCTGGATCCTTATTCCCCCCCCAATAATACCAGTGTTTAAAAATCCATGTTCACCTTTCAGGTGAACATCCCAAAGTGCTTGTCAGATAGAGATACTGGAGCACAGATTCATGATATGGTACTTAAGATTCCCTATTACAATATATTTATTTATTTATTTTTAATCTTGCTACCTGGGAAAGCCAAGCTTGTTGTTAATGCTTCATGCCATAGTAGTGCCCACACCCTGCCCTGGTCCTGAGGTCTCCACATGCTACTGTAATGAAAATAATGCATACCAGCAGGTCACCTGGTGAGGTCGGGGGAGGGGGAACGGAACCCAGGCTCCAGGGCCTGTTTTCCTGGATGCTAGGCTGGACTGCCTCCCTAGTGTTGGTTTTCATCATTGATGTTATATTGATAACCAGGGAAAATGCTACAGAGAAGCAGCCATGCATTTGCTGAAAGTAAGGTCAGCATAATAGTTAGATTTAGAAGCATTGTGCACGCATAGCTCTCACAAAAAAATGCATGTGGTTATCTGTGGTCAGTCACAGGCTAATATGTCTGCCACTGGATAACTACAGACACCATGATGAACCTTATCTAAGTTCTTCAATAGTAAAATGACAGAGCTGTACCTGACAAGTCAGCATAAAGTAATTTTCGTGAGAAGAGATCTGACTCAAACCTCTTATTAAGTGCTGTTTATTTTTTGTGATGACAGCCAGTAGAGGGCACTGGTAGATGTCTATATAGTGCAGAGCTATGCATTCACTTTCCATAAGAGCCCAAATAAACCTACACAACTTGGTTTGACTTGCTGCCAAAAATACGTTGCATTTCTTACCACAGTGCTTTAACTACCAATAGTTTAGGTCTGTTTGAGCTACCAGCAAGTGGATTTACTTCTTCAGCACGTATTATAGACCTCATGTTTTAGGTCAGGACGTCGTCTTCTAACTTCATTGACAACCAGAACGATAGTTCTTGTGATAGAGGATTTTCTGCTGAAATAACAAGTAATATTTGCAGGTAATGAATTGGGATATCCATGCATCCATAACTGGGACATCCATACTTAGAGATTAGGTGGGGAAGGGGGAAAAATGTTTTATATATCTTGTATAGTTTAGCTACCTGTCAAGATGGAGATGGACCTAACTGAAGACACTGTACTTCTGTCCTCATCGATTAAGGTTTTGGGTGTAGCTGTTCTCTGTAGCATCTGTACTTGCCTACAAGGTGTCATGTATATTTAATATACAGACATACTACCTGCAAGGGAGGAAATAATTTAAAAGGGGTGTTTGGTGTTGTGGACAGATCAGTAAATTAATTGATCAACTGTATCGACCTGAATTCTCATACATGGCTCTGAGAACCTGGCCCATTCTCTGCTACCTGTATATTTAATATAGTTTTTGTGTGATGCCTCCCTTTATGTCCCATACTTGTAAAATAACTAGCACAGTATTTCCCAGGCTGTGATCAGAGCCCCTGGGCATTATCATGTCATGAATAACAGTAATGTGATTTCTAACTTTAAGGCCTGTGATGACCACATCAAGTTCTTCTATGAAATATCTGTCTTTTAAATGGTGGTCATTGTTACTCCTTATAAAGACTGCAAAAGGAACATTGACTTGCCGCTGAGAATATTGAATGTTACAGCAAACAGATCAGTTATGGCGATTTTTGGGTGTTTTGGTGTCTTTGTATTCTTTAGGTTAAAGTGCTATTTATTCTTAGTGCTGTTGACCTGATTTTAATCCTAGCTAATGTCTTGCAGCCATTGAATGGAATATATTGAGTAGAAAAATAAATTCAGTCTTACAGAATGATGCTATGTGAGCAGTTTAAAAAGGTCAAAGATGGAATTTATTTTCTCTGTGTTGCTGGAGCTCCTGTGTTTGAGTGTTTAGAAACTTGATATGTCTTTATAGCAAGTGAATAAATCAGAGAAAAGCTAGAGCCTTATATTGGCAGTTCCTGAATACTTCACTGAGTAGCTTCTCCTTGGAGGTACATCAGTGAGAGGTAAAAGGTGTTGAATGTCTTCAGCTATTTGTGGATGTAGAATGGATCGGAGCAGGATGGAATAGAATCCATCCATGAGTTAAGTCACCACAAATGGTTTTCAGTCAACACACAGTTTCTGCACATACTAGAATAATAAAGAATGGGGGTGGCCATATCAGAGGTCGTAAGAAAAAACTGACGTGTGTTAAATGTTCACATCTGTCAATCCTGCTCTTTTTGGAGTGGATGGAAAATAGCTGAAGAAATCATGATGCATGTCCCAAATGTCTCTATGCACGACCTAGGAAGTCTCCAGGGATGGTATTCAATTCTGAACACGTACTATTTTTTTCTTGACTGTCATCAAATTGGCATTGCACACAGCTATTAAGCTATTACCCAGTTTTTGTGAAATGCACAGAATCTTTGCAACAAGATAAAGCCTTAAGTGAAAATCTCAGTGCCTTCCAAAAAACACTTGTTGAATAAAGCAAAATTCATACTAAAAATTTCTGATGATGATGTTCAGGGGCATGTACATTCAATATAGTAATGTATCAGCAACTGTAATCAACATGGGAGCCAGAGAGAGTCTAAAGACATGAAAATATTTTATGAAACCTGCTAATGAAAGTTAGGATTTTGTAGATTTCTCCCTGGAACAGTAAGATCTGTTGAGCACTTATATGTGATTCCTGTAACTGGATCAGGGGATGTGGAGCTACCCTTACAGGAGAAGTCTTCCTAGCTGATACAGTACAGTTTGTTAAAAGGAAAACTGGTGATTATATAAATTTCTTGACAGATGTTTTCAACTGTATCAAAGTACCAATTCACTTGTGGATTTAAACAAAATGCTGATGACTGATGATAAGTATTTTTATTGTTTTGGAGACATTAAAGACTGTAGATTTACTATAATCTGACTGTGACTTCCATCGACTTCAGTAGAATAGGCCCAGGAAATGTTTCCCTATTTTAGGGGGAAAATACTTTGACTTTTTCTGTAGTGCTTATGATGTTTAAGTTACTAGAAATTATTCCATTTTTTAAACGTATATTGTTTATCCTGTGGCATTTTTTTTCTCAAACTAAGAGGACTTTTAGTTTTATCCACTCTTCTCTTGAAGAGGAAGCTTATTTTAAATGTGATATTTTTCATGGAAACTTAAAGTCTTAGAAATACTTAATTTACACATTTTTTAATAAAACATTTATTTATTATTTCTTAATTGTTATGTCTGTATTTAAGATTTATGGTACCCATCCCTTTTGAAAATGGGAAATGTAGACAAGGAAGAGAGGGAAGTTATTCTAAGTATTAATTTAGTTTTTGCCCTGAAAGACATGAAAAATTCTTTTGGTATTGAATTTTCTATAGATGGTTTAGAGCATGTAGTAATCTGCAGTGGTGGCATGTATATGTAAACCCTCAACATCTGGAAACAAAATCAACTTTCTTAAAATCTTTACAGAGATTTTAAAGAAAGGCCAGATTATCTTCCTTGTTATTCAGCAGAAGGGGCTGTGTTTGCAACAGGACAACAACAATTCCAGCAGATTTTTGCCATATGTGTAGCAATGCCCTTGTTTTACTTCAGGAAGGTGACTGTTTAAAAAATGGCTTTTCTAATTCAGGATATTTTGATATTCAATAAATAATATAAAAGAGTCTGTCTTTGGATGAATGTCTTTAATAAACGTATTTTAAATTAAATTAGATTGAAATATTAATTTATTTTTTCTGCCTAGCTCCACGTTGCCTGTCAAGTCATATTTTTTTGTTAGAGCCAAATTTTTTCCTGTGTAAAGTCATGGCGGTCAGCAGAGTTAATCCATGCAAATGTTTATTCCCAATGTAATTTTTGGTAAATTAATTTGTGTTTAATTGTTCAACATAATTACAAAGAGTACTTTAGTGATAGTTTATGAGAACTAGTCTCAGTGAACCATTGCTAACACCATGGCTCCACAAATGAAACTCTGCATCACAGTCTGCTAGTTCTGGCATCAGATTTTTTGTTAAGTAAATAAAAGGTAACATGAAGAGTTTTGTTGCTGAGTTCAGCCTGCAAAAAAAGAATAATTTATCTCATAATACATCAAGATTTCTTGCTCCTTATATCATTTCCCTGCAACAAGTTTAATGGGACTCTGTATAAATCATCTCCACGGTAGAAAGAGTAGCTTGTCAAATAGGCTGATGTATTCCTGCTTGGTATCTGTAGGCTATGGGTGGACTATAATAATGACACATCACTGGACACGGTTGTTATAACTGTATTGGAGAGTCTGCTGCTTAAGGGTAGCATTTTTGTAGTGTGTGTATTGCAGGGGCTGTATGATTTAACTTTGGCGTTAGCATGTATTACAAAAGACTAGGCTGGCTTAAATTGATATTGCAACTCAGAACACTGTGGAGAATGACACCACCAGCAGATTGTGGAGCCTTATAAAAACTGACCTTCAAACTATTGTTAAAAATAATAAATCAAAAGCTCGACATTGAATCCTAATGAATAAGATCTTTGTGTTAATTCAGAGAATGTACTATAATTTTGTAGACCTTTTCAGGTGCCTAGATTAACTGTTCACCACAGCCATAAAAGGACGAGTCCAATTATTGGTGTAATACTCCTTTTCTGAAGTGCCTAATAGCCATTCAGTTCCTTGATTAAGGCCATTGTTGGCCCTTTGCTGTCCAGTGAAAACGATATGAAAAATATTAAAAATATTTGTGTAAATGGTAGTATCTAGTCATACAAAAATAACAGGAATAACTCATACCTGCTCTGTAGATTATCTGGAAATATATCTGTCTTTTAGAATGTAAAATGGCAGTAGATTTGTATTCTGTTGTTTTCAGTGGTCACGGTGTTTTCCTTTACTTCTCTGCTTTGCACACATATTTCTTTCTGAGGTTCCTTTCAAGCTGTTTCCTTTGATCTAGTTAGTCTTATGTAAATACTAGCAATCTAGGTAAGATTGTGGTCTGTTTTCATTTGCCAAGGCTTGGAATAACTGTGCTCAGCTGAACTATTCTAGACTTGTGTGGTGAAGGAGATCACGGTCTGGTCCCTACCAGTGAGCGTGAATTGCCGGCTTCCATTTGATTCATTCGCATTATTCTCATTATCCTTAATGGATGTTGCATACATGTATTAGGAGAAAAGACCCTATTAGGAACTGTCTAAGAAGTGAAATGAAAATTATAATCACTTTGTCTTGGATGAGGTATTGTATTTATTCTATGGGATTTTAAAGGATATTTTAGTGTTTAAATTATCTTGTGCATTAGAGAATGATTTAGATAGGCTTTGGTTGATTGACAGTCATGGGTATATTTTAGAAGATTATTATAAACATTGGGACTTTAATTTTACTGTGAATGATATTATTTTGGGAGATGTAAATTGTCATTTCTCCCAGGAAACAGAAATAGTGTGCTGCTTATTTGATTTTTACAATAATTAAAATGATGTGTTAAATTAGGCTTATGTAGTGTCATGAAACAGGACAAACCTACTTGTGTGGGGGAGTTCAGAGTCCTTGATAAAGCCATGATTATTTCTAGTAAAATAGACTGGGTACTTTATGGTTCGTATCCTAGAAATCACCTTTCTCCACGTGTATCATCATGTAAGAAGGCAAAGTAGTCTGTCAGAGAGACAAGCCAGCAGAGCCTTTCACTGAGATTGAGGATAGGTGCTCTCCAAATGAGAATTAAACTAATTGAAGAGTAGATGAGTGGTCTGGAGCTATTGCCTTGCCTTGCACTTATCTGACACAGAAGACTGTAATTTTGAATGCTGTCGATGCTTTAATTTTCATGCCTTGCCATTCAGATCAGATGAGGCTGTGACTGAAGCAGTAAGTACTTACATAGGGGTTTTGAAGGAGAATTCACTGCCAGCTGAATAGTGCAGAGATCTGCAGGTTACATCTCACTTTTCAGATCACCAAGGTTTGTGGTAGGGCTGTAGGAAAGAATAAGGTTAAAAGAAGGATCATTGGGTCTCCTTGTTATTTGGACTTCATGGCTTCCTACCATCAGCCCCAATTAATTACGGTGGTTGTTTTCTTCCCTAGAGAAGAGAAATCATGAGAAAAGTAAAGTGACGTTTGTTACAGCTGATGGGAAGCAAATTGAGTGCAGTGGAGTGGGTGATCTTTATTGAGGACTAGGTGGCAATGCCACATATCACCCTCTGTGTAGAACCTGGCAGGTGTAAAGATCCTCTTTTCTTCGTAACTAGAGCAGGGGATGGTTGTCATGCTAGATGGATGTAGCAAATGTGAGAGGACTTGGGGAGTTCTTTTATGCCTGTAATTGAGGAGGATCTGAGATAAACTGTTAATCTCCAAGGGACAGCAAAGAAAGTTTTATCAGTCAGTCAGTTGACAGCTTTGTTCAGAGAGAAAAAAAAAAAAAAAAAAAGACTTAAATGTGAGTACTATAAGAGCAGATTAAGTTGTTCCTAAATTGGGGTGGGTGTGTTCATTGTACATCCTTAAATTCTCTACGTACACGGTGTTTGTCTGAAGCACAGGGCTGGGATTTGAAATAGTATTCAAATAATTTCCTAAATTCCAGCAAAGACAAATATAAATCTACTGTATCAGGGAACTGCAGAATTAAGACAAACTAATTTCTGTTGTACTACATTGTCTGCAAATGCTCTACGTATTATGCCGTAAAAATGGAAATGCTCTGCAGTTTAGCCGTGTCACTTCTTACTGAGGTCATTCAGTGCTTTGAGATCACTTATTATCCAAACACTGGAAGAAGCATCAAGAATGGATTCCTAGGATTGATTTTGAATTTCTTTCCACTTTTATCATGGGTATGACCTTATTGCAAAATGCTTGTATTTAATTACAGATTGCTTATGTGGTCTTTAATCCTGTAGGTGACCATGTGTAGTCATAATTTAGGGTGCTACAATTCAGCTGTGGTAGAAACCTACAGTCTCTGGGGCCTCAGATTATAATTCTCAGCATTTGGGAAGTGTAAGCAAAAGTTAGCAACGTGATATTCATATGTGTGTAATTAGGGACCATCCACCTGGGCATCTCTCTAGGCAAAACTCTGAACATGACTGTAAACCAAACACAGGGAGAATGCAAAACTTGCAATGCTGCATCAAAACAACAGTATGATCCCTTAGTCTGTATTGGGAGGTAGTACTTGATTTTCCAAAGGCAGGGATAGAAAATGGCCTGTAACGAGTAACTGCCAAATAAACATAAATTTCAACATTACCGAGGCTTATCATAAGCAAACCCCAAAAAGTTGTATAATATTCTCTCCTAAACATTATTTATAACATTATCTGCTGTATTGATTGGATATCCTCTCAACCAGTGTTTTTATTGACTTTATGTTCTTAGCTATTCATCACAGTACTTATTCCGTTCCTCGTTGCTTTTCTTTTTCATACTTTGAGGCAAAAATGTCATTTCATCTCAGTAACAATAGGACTTGATGATTTTTGCATTCATAAAAAAATGAAAAGCCTGAGAAGTTCCCCAAATCCTCCACATTCTCAATTCATATTTTTCTGTATCACTTTCTCCAGCCTCCTGTGCCTGCATCTTGATGACCACTTCCTTGGCAAATCAAAAAGTCTTCCTGCTGTCAAAGAATGTCCTTATTTCTGGATTCTATTATTTGGAACAATTTCTTCCCATCTCTCCACCTCATCAACCCACCTTATTGACTGTTCCTTGTGCTTCACATGTCATCTAAGAATGTATCTTTCACCCTCCTCTCTGTCTGTATCTTCATTTCTTTGTCATTCTTTTCTGTCTTGGTTTACAGCCACTAATTGTACAATTTCAAATAAAAAACAGTAAGGACACAGTTTGTTTGAAAACTCAGTGTAAAATGAAGTTGTATAATATTTGCTTTATTCTGTTAATTCCCCAGGCTGCTTTTCTCCCTGCAAAAAATGCTGAGTTTCAGGATGTGTTTCCTGTTGTCTCCCAGTTCTGTCATGCAAAACTGCATCTTGAGGTTGGCTTATCCGTGTTGATTATGGTTATGTAGAAAGGGAGGGTGAGCGGCCTTATTTTTCTATTATTTTTGTTAGACCACATGAGAATCATTCCTTCTCAAAACCATAAGCACATATTATGCAGCCATTTGCTGTGTAGCACGTGTAAGGAAAAGCTGTCACAGGAAAATATCTTGATCAGGAAATATAGCATTTTTTTAGAGCTGAAACTTTAATACAGCGTGTTACTGATGTCTCTTGCACCAAACCAGTTTTGTTGAATCCTGTTTGTACTGTTGAGTTTAGTTTGATTGAAGTCTTTGGAAATACTTTCAGAATTGAATGTGAGCAGAATGAATCTAAGTCTTTCTTGTGATTATTCCCTCTTTCCACAATACAAAATAATGGTGTGTGTCGGCTGTGTCATCAGGTGCATGGTAGGTTTCATGCCCTTTGGACAGCTGTCCGTGGCCATTGCCAGCATGTCCGCAGTCAACGTCTCTGCAGCAAAGTACTGCTGGCTGGGGGAAAGGTTGGCAGCTGAGGTATCTGCACTAGTGACAACCTGGGTAAAGACCAAAAAGTGGTTTTGCCAAATGAGACAGTATAGAGCTGAGGGGAAATTTGTGCTGGAATAAGCTCTATTGACAAAACACCTTTGAGCCACATCTTCACCATGAGTAATTTTTTTTTCTGTAATACAGCAGAATAGCTGGAGCGGGAAAACTTACCCTATACAGATGTGGCCAAAGAGGCCAGGGTCTGCCCCAGCCCTACCTGAGCTTGATGTGTATGTTAGCACCCTCACCTGTCCTAGCTCCTTGGTAAACAAGAGCATTACTCTTCTGTCATGTGAAATGGTTTTTGTGTTAAGGAATTGTGCTGTCCTATGGGCAAGCTGCATTTCAGACAGCGTCTTGGCACAGAGGAGCTGTCTGGTCTTGGGGAGTGATGTTTTCCTCTGCTTTTGAGTGTATCGTCTTTTTCACAAATGAATTTCTTAGTCTGAATGTGATGCCATGGTGCATGGATCAATACTGTTCCTCTGTGGCAAGGTGTACAGAATGCCAAATGTATTCGGCAGTCTGTTATTATAAGGCAACTTAGCAGAGCCAAGAAGCCTGCAACCACCACTTTCATTAAGGGTAATTATCCTTGAGCAGCTGGGATAGGAGCAGGCGCCTGAATGGTAATTAGCTGCAATTGTTAGGAGATGCGTTTTCAGGTTCCCGTACCATTTTTCTCTCTGTTTAAAGAACAGGCTGAGGGAATTGTGATAAATCCTGAGTCCTTGCTGTTGGAGAGGAGCTAGCTGCCTACTGATCAGCTCAAATTAGGATGTTCTTTGCATGTCCATGTGGTCTTGCTGCAGTGAGAAATCATCCTGAACTTGGAGGGTTTGGGTCTTTGTGGCAACATTAACATTTTCCTATCTGTTATCTCAACAGATGTATTGCTTTATTGTTGAGTTTTATGTTGTAATAAATTAAAGTGACAACTAATGCAGATCTGATCCAATTCAGTTTTGTTATACAGGTAGAAAGATATGTGTGGATGTCACCAATGATCAGAATTACAAGACTGGTAGAACCAGACAGGTACAACAGATAAGTTTGATGTGTTTCTATCCATCAACATTTTCAAAATGTACATTTTCAGTATAAATTTGGTGATAGATTTAAATGGAAGAACAAGTTTTTAGTTTTGACACTTTTTTTTCCCCCCCACAGCCTTCTTTGGTGTTATGTTTTTGTGTCAGTCAATAGAGTTGGAATAGCTTGACAAGTAGTATGTCTCTGCTGCAAAACCTTTTCCTGAGATGAGAGAATTTGTAGAGGGAGGAAAAAGAATTAGTAAAGCTCTTATCATGCAGCACAAATCTGCTACATAGTTGATCAACTCTGGTCTGTTCTTGGATAATAACAGTTGTCCTTGTCTACTAATGTTCATCTTCAAAACTTTTTACAAGTATTAGTTAATGGACTCTTGGAACACTGTTTAACCATTAAAAAGAGGTGCATGACGGAAAACTGAAGTAAAGGTGTTAGATAGTACATACTTTTCCCATATTGTATTTCTGTGTAGGAAACACTTCTTGTTAGTTTGGAGGAGAAAATAAAGATTGAGGACTTGCTTCTGTGTTTTGCAGGGGACACCTGAGGAATTTTGTCAGTGAGAACCAAGGGCATTCAGTATGGCAGTGTTAGATGCTGGGTCCTGGTAGGATTTGTCCTGGATGGACAGTTGTCTTTTCTGGTTGCCCAACTATATTTTCCATGGTGACTGGCATTTGTAGTGTACTGCGTGGAATAATTATTGACTTCTTTTCACATTGTGTGTGAGAATAAATCACAACAATCACTGTCTGTAAAACAGGCGTAAGTTTCATAATACTACAGATTTGACTGTATATCCTTATAAATGCCTTTTTTTTTCCCCGGCTACTTCAGACTTTGTGAGTTAAGGTTTTTCTGCTTTCTGCTGGAAATCTAGAACAATGGTTTCATTCCCTCCTCCAGTTCTAGCAGAGTTCCAGCATAAGCTATTTATGACAGTATTGAAACTCATTGGTGTGTTGCATCAGTGGGAGTGGAGAGGGCTCCAGCGGAGACTGAAGTGTTTGAGGAGCCAGGCATAGGTCTGATTTTTGCTGTAGGCACTGAGGTGAGTTTTTCAACTTTCTGAAAGCCTTTTTGGAAGTCTCCACTGATCTCTGGAGGGGAGGCCATGCTGATCTATCTGTTAATCAGTGACAGAAGTTTTAATTGCCAGGTAGCTTGCTTTCTTTGACCCTTTTCCTCTGCAAACCACAAAGTCCAGCAGCTCACGGTCAGTTTAAGTGTGCTACTTGGGTACTGGTACTGTTTTGGCTGCTGCTTCTTTGTATATAAAGGACATGGTATGAAAGGTTGGTTACAGTGAAGTCTAACAAAGAGGAGCTCAGAGGATGGAGTAGAGAAGTCCTGAGCTTAAAATAATGATCCATTTACAAATAACAGAATCTATCCAAATAACCTTTCTTTGCAGCAAATTTCTCCATGCCCTCTTCCTTTTTTTGGCTAATCATCCTGTCCAGCAGATATTTGCTTGTAGGTTGTATGAAGTTACAACTTAATAATTGAAATTCCCCCATTTGTTGGCTACATATAGGCCCCTTGGTGCCTTGTTAAGTGCTCTGTTGCCAGTGAATGTTCTTAATTATGTTCTGGAAGACATTGCTCAAGTCACAAGTCACAATTTACTCAAGGCTTGGGCCCAGCAGGTAAATATTTTCAAATTAACTTAGGTTGCTAAACACAAGCCACTTAGATCTCTTGAATGCTGATAACTTTCACTTCTGACTGAATTCAGTGGGAGAAGAGATTATTTACTGCATTTTGAATTCAGGCTGATTGCTGGTTAAATGACAGGATAGGCTTTTACTAGTATCCCCATTTGGAATATGTTGAATATATTTTAGCTAGAAAAAGTGTCTATAAAGTGTCTGACTTGCCCAATGTCCCTTCTAAATATGCATGTGATAATGAAAACAGTTGCCTATAAATTACTAGGAACAACATGTGATCATAAATGACTAAACATGAAGATTTGTTGATCTCTGTCTTACCAGTTTTACATAAAGTGAAACAATAAAGCTGTCTTAAGAATCTCTATTATTCCTTTGTGCATGCAGATATGTCCTATAGCAAATGCTCTAAATTTTGTAGATACTGAAGGTATTTATAGGTGAATGTTGGTTTTTTTTTTTAATCCTTTTATATATATAAGTTTTTATGGACATGCACTTAGTGTAATTTTTTTTTCCTTTCATTGAAAGCCATAGAATCTTTCTAATTTATTTGCTGTCATTATCATCATCAGCTTTGTCCTTGTGCCCTTACTAATGAATGACAGCCATTAGAAACTTAGTCATCCAAATTTATACAGGACTATATGCAGCACAAAGGGCAGGGCTCCCAGAGCAGCACTGCTGATGGACATGGAGTTTTACAACAGCAGGCTTATATCTTGACCAAAACCAGATGCTGAAAAATAGTAGGGGAAGCTGTTCCCCTGCCCTCATATCCAGTTGTAAATCAATCAATAAATAAAGCTAGCAAACAAGCAAACTAAAACCCCTCTGAACAGATATAAATCTCCTTTATCCTAGATTAAATAATTCCATGAATTTTTAGTGAGAAGAGCATGCCCATGTCCTGCCGACCAGTAAAGAAGTGGAAGGTTGTGAGTTTGATATGAGCATGACCTCAGTTTCTGATGCAAACATGCATCAATTATGATGATACCTGAATTTCCAGAATCTTAATTTCAACAGGGTCTTTTGACAGGAGCATGGCTTGTGTTAGAATTGGTCATGGTGGTTTACGTAGCAAACTTCAACCTGGGCATGTGTTTTTTTGTATCTGGAGCTGAGGAGTCCTGTCACTGTATCTTTAAGTACATGCAGTTTTGTTTTTATTCACTCCCACTGTTGATAAACAGTCCACTTTTGGAAAAACATGTTAGTTTTTTTAATCTGAGCTAATAGTGGTGAATATCAATACTTCTTAGTGCTATACTTCTCTTTCTATCTGTGACTTTGTTAGTATAGAACTTTTGGCTTCAGAATAGCAATCTTAATCATAGAAAATATTGAGCTCACAGATAAACTGTCAACAACAGAATTTACTTATTTATAAATAGCTGTAATGCTATACTTGTTAAGATTTCTTTGGGAAAATATCACTTCAACACACATCTGCATCCACCCACAGTAAAAAAAGATGATTTTTTTAGCCAGGTAAAGCCAAAAAATTACTGTTGTCATGCAAGTTGTTCTGTCAGGGTTTCCAAAGTAAAAACCATCTATTTGTAAGAGCATTTACAATAAAAATCCAGATTTTCATCATTGAATCTTGCTCAAAATATTGTACATGTTGGGGAAGGAGACATCAGACCCTGTGGTCTGTGAGCAAGAAATACAACCCATGACTGACACCTCCTGCAAGCCAGGGGGGTGCCTGAGGCATTTGACAGGAAAGCTGTATGTGGATGGACTACTTAGTCACCAGGAGGTAGGTGGCACTGAAGATTGTTTGTAAGACTGGTTGTGTGTATTGAGATCATACAGGTTTTATGGGTATTTGACAAGTGAGTGTTTGTGGAAACTGGGGTTGCTATTGGAAGAACACATAAATAATGGGGATTTGGGCTACTTTGGATAGAAAAGCAAGTAAGTGCTTAGGATACTTGGTGCTTGAGACTTGTGCAGTACAGCTTTATTTAAAAGAACATGAGACTGCTAAGTAGACGCTCAACCTGATAGTGCTGCTTCCATGTCCCGGTGGCCTTTGCTAGTAAGCATTAGGCAGCTGGAGGGTGGTCCCCGACTGCCCTATCTGCTGTTATGACTGTGACTTGAAGTTCTTGCTGTGCACTTGCTGTACTCAGTGGGTCAGAACTAGTCTGGGGTGTGGAGTGGTGGAGCACCTTTCTTCTGACAAGAGAGCAGCCCACCAGGTTTCTCTAGGTGGGGGGGATAGAAAGACAGGGGTCTTGCTTAAGTACCAGTAAGCACTTGGATACATGGTTAAACTGAAAAATACCCTAGTAGAGCTGGCAAGAAAGACAAAAGCTGAAGACATTGTGGATATAGTGGTTGAAACAGTTATCAAAGTGGAAACTGATTGATCTGTCTTTGTAATAGACTTCAGCCTCTCCATTTCTAACATATGGGATTCTCTCTTTAGTTCCCTTTCTACTCAGAATAAAGAGATGATGTGCCTCAGTCAGGTTCTTCTGCCCTGCCGTCCTCCTAAGTCAATATAGATATGAATTTATTTCTGCTTTCATGCTGCTAAAACCTGTTTTATAAATGGCTCCCAAACTTTTCCCCTGCATCTGAAGTTCCATTTGCTTCTGAACAGCCATCCATGATATAGCTATTTCCCTGTGTGCCAGATGACTTCCTCCTCACTTTATTTTTTCCTCTCAAAGAATCCCCACTCTTTCACCCCAGTTGCTGGGGATATGAGGATGTGCCTCCACATTTCCTAAGTGACCTAGATTAAAAGGAACAGAGTTGACAAGAGTTATGGTAGCTTCCTCTTCAGCCTATTCATCCTACTTGCCTGCTGATCTCCACATGCTTTCCTCTTTTATCAGTCTTTTTAGTCATTTCAATGGGACATTTCCTATAATATTCATACATTGATATCAAAGGGTTTATTGGAATTCAAGAAGCAGCAATTGATGCTATGTATCAGCAGTAATTAACATTCTTTAAATCCTTGATCTTCATCCATAACAATATAACATCAAAGACCCTGAAGATAAAGGAGCAGTAGCATCTAATGGTGCAGACTGTTTTCACCAGGTCATATATCTACATTTGATTAGTAAGAGTTTGAAAGCAAAACTATAAGTTCTATAATTTTTATTACTTACAGGAATCCAACTACTTTAGTCTATCATGTATGCAGAAGGTGTGTATATCTGCTCACTAGTATGAGGAAGAGCAAAGAGATCATGGTTAGGCAGCAAAAAGGCTTTTTAAAGACTTCCATGAGTTGAGGGTCTGCATTTATTTTGCCAGTTCTTCAGAACTGATTCCCCACTGCTATGTAGTGAAGCATGCTAGGGAAACATTTCCTCCTTGTGTCCCTGTGGGATGCTTCATTTTCCCCTTCCTTTCAGAGAATCTAGAGATGGTTTTTGATGTATGAACTCCTCCATGTTTTTAATCACTGAGAATAATCTAACTAACTTCCTATGACTATGTGAAAGCTTTCTTCAAAAAATAAAATGAA